>NW_023469957.1:0-5126 GCF_013731165.1 Rhagoletis pomonella | reverse complement strand
AGTATATTTGGGAAATCCCTCAAGGTTTCGAGGATAATCGTAACAATTGGTGTCAGAAGTGGGATTGTTAAATAAATCCCGAAGGATAAACTTTTGAAAATGGCAAAAATTCAGGACTTAAAGATTGAGGAACTCAAACAGGAGTTGGAGAAGCGAAATTTAGCAACCTCCGGAAGAAAAGTGGAGTTACTATCACGGCTGCGAGAGGCTATGGAAGCAGAAGGCATCGACGTGGACAAATACGACTTCCAGGGTAAACTTGACGATGCATTCGCAAAGGATGAACAGAAGGATGAGGCCGCTTGTTCGTCGAAGGATGTGCAGCAGACATCCGGGAAGGTTGAAGAACAGCAAAAGTCTCCAAGTTCATCAACATCTATGGACATGAACACGTTATTGGCTGCCATGTCACAGATGTCATCACAGCTGTCGTCACAGATGCAAGCACAGGATACACGTATGTCAAAGATGTCCTCACAGATTTCATCCCAGCTGCAAGTGCAGGAAACACGCATATCATCGCAGCTAGATGAAAAGATTACTCAGCTACAAGAGAATTTATTCAAAAATAACGCGGAACTGAGAGAGAGACAGGATAAAATCGAGGAACGACAAGATAAAATTGAAGCGCTTATTAGGGAAAAACAGGAGAAAGTCGAAGCTAAGGTGGATGAGCTTGAAGATCGTTTCCGGGGTTTGCAGTTGAATCGTCCAGCTACTTCGACGAACGCTCCCAAGGTAAAAACCCCATCCTTTGACGGCACGATTCCTTTCCAAGTCTTTAAGCTCCAGTTTGAGAAGACAGCTACAGCAAATCACTGGAGCATGGAGGATAAATCCGCTGCATTATTCGTTGCATTAAAAGGACCTGCAGCGGAAATCTTGCAGACTATTCCTGATTGTGAAAGGAACAGTTACGATGCGTTAATGGGTGCAGTGGAAAGACGTTATGGTAGCGAGCACAGGAGACAGATTTACCAGATGGAGCTGGAGAATCGCTGCCAGAAATCCAACGAGTCTCTACAGGAATTCGCCTCCGAAGTTGAAAGGTTGGCTCATTTGGCAATTGGAGATGCATCTGGTGAGCACCTCGAAAGAGTAAAAATCCAGAGGTTCATCAACGGAATGCGGGACGTGTATACCAAGCGAGAGACGTACGCGAATCCTAAGCCAACATTTGCTGAAACTGTCTCGTATGCTCAGACGCGTGAAACGGCGGCGCTCCTAAGTAGACCAACCTACAAAGTACATCGCGTGGAAGTGCAAACACCGGACGAGACAAATGAAATGCTGAAGAAGATTATCCAACTGCTGGGCGAGAAAAAGCATGGTTCTGGCAAATGTTTTAAATGTGGAAAGTCAGGCCACTTCGCCCGCGATTGCAGCGCAAGTCCCAATGGTCTCAACAATTCAGCAGGACGCAAACGCAGGGCGGAAGGAGACGAAGCCAACTCCAATCAGTCGTTAAACTGAAACGAGCCAGCAGCAAGGGGCGCGCGCTGGCACCCGCAATTGAATGCCCCATAATCTCCGTCTCGCGAATTGGCAGAAAAGCGAGCAACGTTACTGTTGGTGGATATGTGGACGGACATGAGCGAGTACTAACTGTGGATACGGGCGCATCACATTCCATCATTCGATCTGATTTGGTCACTAAAGAGGTAAGGCCTTTACCTGGAGCAAGGTTGAGGACAGCAACTGGTGAGGACACCCAAGTTGTAGGGGAGGTAACATGCAAAGTCGCAATAGGGAATGTGACGGTGTTACACAAGTTCATAGTCGCGGCGATTATGGATGAAGTCATCATTGGATTAGACTTCTTGCTTGATCAAGGTATGCAGATCAACATGAAGAACAGGGCTCTGACGTATAACAACATGGAAGTGCCCCTTAGGTTTGGGTATGATGGTCCGTACAGCAGCAAGCGAGTGATCCTAGTGAAAAGCGAGCAGATTCCACCGAAGTCAGAAGCAGTTGTGTGGGCAAAGATTGATGGAGATTGTGGGACAAACAAATTGTGGGTTGTTGAAGCAACACAAAATTCTACACCGGACGTACTTATTGGTAAAACCCTGGCTAAGACGCAAAAGGATGGACGCATCCCAGTTCGAGTGCTCAATGAGTTCAAATCACCAGTCAAACTCCGAAGAGGAACTGTACTGGGGCAATGTCGAGAGGTAGAGGCAATCTCCAACTGCGAAAAGTTACCTGAAAGCGATTCCATTGGCGAGAATGACATTGCGGAAGACATTAATGCATGGACGGAAGGGTTGGAAGAAAAATACCAGCACAAGGCTAAGGAACTTCTCCGAAGATACTGCAACATATTCGACAAGAATGGCGACAAACCAGGCAGGACTAACGTTGTGAAACATCGCATCGATACTGGCGATGCAAGGCCAATCCGTCAAGCTCCTCGGAGTGTTCCCCTTGCCAAACGTGAAACTGTTAGCCAAATAATAAACGAAATGAGCGAGAGTGGTGTGATTGAACCATCAGCGAGTCCATGGAGTTCGCCGGTAGTACTTGTGAAGAAGAAGGATGGTCAAATGCGGTTCTGCGTAGACTACCGGAAACTAAACGATGTGACGAAAAAGGACAGCTATCCTCTTCCCAGGATCGATGACACTCTGGACTCGTTGACTGGAACAAAGTGGTTCTCAACACTCGACCTTAAGAGCGGTTATTGGCAAGTGGAGGTAAGTGACGAGGATAAGGAGAAGACAGCTTTCAGCGTTGGAGACGGTCTGTGGCAATTCACGGTGATGCCCTTTGGATTATGCAACGCTCCTGCCACTTTTGAACGACTTATGGACCATGTGCTCAAAGGACTACATTGGAAAACATGTTTGGTGTATCTAGACGACATTATCGTATTGGGTAAAAGCTTTGAGGAGCACCTGAACAATTTGGAAGAAGTTTTCCAGAGGATAGCTGGCGCTGGTCTGAAGCTAAGTCCTAAAAAGTGCTCACTGTTCAGGAAGGAGGTGAACTACTTAGGGCACAAGGTGACAACGGAGGCATCTGTACTGCGAAGGAAAAGATAGAAGCAGTAAAGGAGTGGCCAAGACCTAGGAACCTGCACGAACTACGAAGTTTTCTTGGGCTATGCACCTACTACCGCCGATTTGTTCCGAATTTCGCCAGCGTTGCTAATAGCCTCCACGAGCTCACTAGGAAAAATAGAGCCTTCGAGTGGAACAAGGAGCCGGAGGAGGCTTTCCAGGCTCTGAAGGAACGACTATGTACTGCACCTATGCTAGCGTATCCCGTTCCAGGGGCAACGTTTATTTTGGATACGGATGCTAGTGGTTATGCCATAGGAGGCGTACTGTCACAGGTAATTGATGGGCAGGAGAAGGTAGTTGCCTACTATAGCCGGTCGATTGGAAAACCAGAGAGGAACTACTGCGTAACTCGGAGAGAACTACTTGCGTTGGTGGACTGCGTCAAACATTTCCACAAGTACCTTTATGGGCAACGTTTCCGAGTTCGAACGGACCATGCAGCGCTGAAGTGGCTACTACAGTTTAAGAATCCAGAAGGACAGCTAGCTCGGTGGATTGAGAGACTGCAAAGTTATGACTTCGCCATTGAGCACCGCAAGGGAAATGTCCACGGTAATGCTGATGCCATGTCCCGCCGCCCATGTAGCCTGGAATGTAAACACTGTTCAAAAGCTGAGGGAAAAGAGGACATTACAGACGTCCGTCTAACGACAATAACACCAGCGGAAGAGTGGAAGGAAGAACAGCTACGAAAGTGTCAGCAGGAAGATCCAGATCTGGAGCTTTTGATGCATGGACTGGAGGTGGACAGGAGGCCAACTAAGGAGCAAATGGCAGCGGAAAGCCCCATCGCAAAGGCGTACTGGGCACAATGGAACAGCTTAAAATTAATATCTGGCTGTTTGCATAGGGTATGGGAAAGCGAAGATGGCCAGTGCTCCCGCAACCTGATAGTAGTTCCAAGGGTAAGAATTCCGGATGTACTCAAGGAATTCCACAATGGTCCTAGTGGAGGGCACCTGGGAATCACGAAGACCCTGGAAAAGGTTAAGCAGAGGTTCTATTGGGTTGGTTGTCGGCAATCGGTCGCAGAGTGGATTGCTAACTGCGCGGAGTGTATTGCAGCTAAGGGGCCGAAATCCAGAAGTCATGGCCAGATGAAGCAATATAACTCAGGTGCACCTTTCGAGCGGATTGCCATGGATGTAGCCGGTCCATTTCCTATGAGCGCACAGGGAAACAAATACGTCCTTGTGGTTATGGACTACTTTAGCAAATGGCCGGAGGTATACCCGATTCCAAACCAGGAAGCTAAAACAGTAGCGGAGGTATTCACCTACAATTGGGTTGCGAGATACGGTGTACCTATAGAGCTGCACTCTGACCAGGGAAGAAATTTTGAGTCGGCAGTGTTCCAAGAGATGTGCCAGATACTGGGTATCCGGAAAACTCGAACGACGGCTCTTCATCCCCAATCAGACGGCATGGTGGAACGGTTCAACCGAACCCTGGAAGAGCATTTGCGGAAGGTCGTGGACAAGAATCAAAAAGATTGGGATGTCCGCATACCCTTGTTCCTGATGGGATACCGGTCAGCAGTGCATGAAACAACGGGTAAAACTCCTGCAAGGGTAATATTCGGCAGTGAGCTCCGTTTGCCTAGTGATCTGAAGTTTGGGGTGACTGGTGATGCTAGAAGGATTGGGAAAGAGACGTCAAACATCCTGGAAGAGGAGCTGAGAGAGATACATGCTCTTGTGAGACAGCGCACACAAATTATGAGTGACAAGATGAAAGCCAGGTATGATAAGGCGATGAATTCCGAGGGTTTCCAGGAAGGAGATTTGGTGTTGCTGTATAATCCACAACGAAAGAAAGGTTTGTCCCCAAAACTACAATGCAACTGGGAAGGTCCGTATAAGGTCGTAAAACGGCTAAATGACGTAGTGTATCGGATCCAGACCGTTGGGAGACCAAGAAACAAGATGAAGGTGGTCCACTTGGAAAGGCTTGCAGCGTTTGGAACCGCAAGTGTGTCTGATCGGGACGATCAGACTTAGGTGGAGGGCAGTGTGGCGAATACTGCGGCAACACAAAGCGAACAACGAGAAATAGGCA
>NW_023469956.1:0-5126 GCF_013731165.1 Rhagoletis pomonella | reverse complement strand
CTTAAGCGAATTTTCTTTACTACTTCAATGAGGAAGGTATCCGAATCCCTATGAAACCAAATATTGGCGGAGCACTTACCATGTAGAAATTACAGCAAGCGAAATTTTTACCGAATGTTATCTAATTATCTATATAACTACATAAATTTATAGCCATTTTCGTTGTTCTGCGAGATGAGCAAAATAAATAAAAGGTTGTAAAATTAGGTAATTGTAGGGCCAGTGCAGGTAAACGTAATGCTTTAATTGATAATTGATACTAGTCGCACAATTTTTAAGGCAGGTATCGCCAATGTGCAGGTATGTTGAATGCATCTATCGGAGCAGTTTCCTTATAAATGTTAAAAATAATGCTTTTGATGCGCATTTTGGGGTAGGTATCTTAAATGTGCACTTAAGCATAGAGGCAGAGCAAAATATACTGTATTCATTAGGTTTGTTCACCAAGCTTCTCGAAGTCACGTTCCACAAGTTAGTTTTCGAGTTTCTTTGATATACAGTATCGGTCATATCTGTAGCACGCCATTTCAAAGTGATATTGTGTGGTACTTATGTTATTATGTTTATTTATTTTTAAGAATTTTCCATTAAAATATAGTTCATTCTCAGGCAACCCCCAGATAAACTACAAAAAAGTGCAACAAATTTTCACCTAAATTTCAAACTTTTTTCTCGGAAGTGTTAGAATTTTTTGAGTACACAGTTTTTTAGCCCCTTCAATTTTTGCCTGATAATGTGCAAATTTCAAGTGGCTACAAATTACCGTTGATTTTTGGGAATTTTTTTTTGTCGCATTGGCTTCCATATAATGAATAAACTCAATTTATTTGTATATAGAAGAAAACCGCAACACCTTTGGCGAAAGAAATTCTAAAAAATCGACGTGGGGGGGGGGGGGGTGTGGAAATTTCCCCAATTTCCCCTACCTGGGTCCGCCACTGGAGTTATAAGTATGCTGTTCTATAGCCCATTGAATTTTAGTATAATTTATTCAATTTAAACATTTTCGTTTAAGATACAAGCTTACACTTTACTACAGTAAAATTGTATGGGCTACAAAACTGAACACTCGAAATATTTGTAAAAAAACTCCGACTAAGAAGTTTGAAATTTTAAGAAAGTTTTAGAGTTCTATGAAGTTTGCAGCACATTTAGGAATTTGAATTTAAATGGTTTATGGAATACGAGACATAGTGAAATAAAAACTTAACGAAAAATATTTTGAATGAAAAACATTGTAAATTAAAAAAAAAAACATTACTGCATAACTACACATTTCAGGTGCTCCGTAAATATACGTATGTACAGTATGGTCATATCAACAGCACCCCCATTTCAAAGTGAGATTGCTTGTCACTTTTGTTTATTATTATTTTTCTTATCTGATTAAAAGGTCGAACATTTTTATGAAAAGTCGTTAAATTTTCCTTTGTTTTGTATAAAGTTTGAAAACACGGTCTATATGATTTTGTTTTTAGCATGACCAATTTTTTTTTTTTAAATTACAGATTTTAAGTTGCAATATACTGTGAATACTTATTTAACAAAGAAACGGTGTACGCAGGCTTTTGCTGTTAAGTGTAGCTTAACTAAATTTTATGGTTATATTTCATGATGCAATAATACAAGGTGTTATCATACATACGTACATATTAGGGATGTTTATTTTAAGATTTTTACGCTACCGGGATTTCCGGGTCGTCGTTGGTTCAATCTCTAGATCAGTTCCGGGATTTAGATATTTATTATTTTTCAACAACTTTACATGAAAAGCATTGCATCAATATGGTTTGAGAAGCTCTCCTACCATATAATAATTAATACATAAGTAAATGGGTTTGGAACGTACTTTTTTATTTAAAGTGAAAATTATTTCGTAAGTAACTAAACTAAAGACAGTAATTAAATTTATATGCATTTAATAATACTTAAGCGTGTACACATCTGATAAAGTAATTTAAAGTATGTCAAAAAAAGCTCGATGCAAAAAATATTATGTCAAGAATTTTATTTTCTGGTTGAAAGAAGTCCATAATACTAGTGACAGAAATAAAAGAAGCACTGTAATTCGACCAGTTTTGTCTATATTCCTTTTGTATTCAAAACTTACATTTTTTTATAAAAGTCTACCTCATATAACTTATAATTAACTGCATATAAATGGGTATTTCTCTGACGTCATGATTTTTTTTAAAGACTATAATTTGAAAGATATGAATGACTCCAAAACTTATTAAAAAAAAAAGATTTTTAATGAAAGAATTTTTGGGGTACACAAGGACGAATAGGAATTGAAAATGCCCCTTTAATCTATTTACTTTTTAATCTAACAAAGTTAGTCCTTAACATATAATTTTTTCAAAAACAAAAATTGCAAAATTCCAAGGATATTCAAAGATAAAATTATGAAATTGTATTTTCAATACCCACCCGTCGCATCAAAAAATGTAATCTGTTTTAACTCTACAGAATCTTCTCTTTCATATAATACCCATACTGGTTTTTTAAGTACATTGCACAGAAATTTTTAAATAATTTTTTGAATTTCATATCTTTCAAATTTCAAAGTTCTTAAAAAACAATCTGACGTCAGAGAGAAAAATTAAGAACGCAATTTTACTATATTTGGCTATTGGTTTCGCGAATATATTAAGGGTACTCATCTATACGTGCAAGTTTCATATTTGGGCAATTGGGCAACTTTGCGCAGTGTGTTTCATGAGGACAATTTTATATTCTGTGCAATTTCAGACTTTTAATTATTTGACAATACGAAAAAGCGTTGAGCACAAATCAAAATGTAAACAAAATAGTTGATTGAGGGCTGCACATTACACTGCGCAAATTTGCGCGACAAAATTTCCGTGCAAACTTGCCCTGTCGTGCAAATAGCTTTCCATACAAATTTTGACATTTCATTTGCGAGGGTTTTAAGTTGCACAGTTTGCCCAGTTTGCGAGAGTTTTGCGTTTTTAAATGAGTACCCTTATTGATTTTTTTCTGCAAAATTGCCTGTCGCAAGGTGTTATATGTATATTGAGCTACACATTTATAAAAAAAAATATTTAATATTAAATAAACAAAAGAATTATAGCCAAAACTGGTCAACATAAGATGTTTCTATTACTGCCACCAGTGTAAATTACAAATCCTGAAATTCCGGGATTCTAGGCAAATAATCCCGGGATTTTCAGGACTTAAAAAGACCGGGATCCCGAGATTCCTTGTACATATGTCGATTGCAGTTAATGGGGATCTGTTTAATTTTTTAACATGGGGGTGTTTAATTTTCAACATATATCGTGTATATAAAATTAAAAATGACCGCAATTTAAAATTTTTAGAGTTTTGATAGTTTTGAATTTCTTAAAGTTTCCCATTTTAAATAACTTGGGTGGAATTCCAAAATTTTCTAAACTTCCAAAACTTTGTGAATTTGAGAAAGTTTAGTAAATCAGAATAATTTAATATAATGATGAATACTAGATTTATAGAATTGTTTTTTTAACAAATTTTGAGAATTGTAGGAATTCTAACAAATTTTTTGTCGAATATACAAAATTTATCAAACGAAATTAAAAGTTTTCGAATGTTGAAAATATTTTCATATTCCGTCGTTTTTGAAAGTTTAAAAAGTTTTCGTAACTCTTGAAGATTAAAAAAATTTTTGAATGTTGACGTTTTCAAAATTTTCAAAAAATTTAAAATTATCAAACTTTGCTATATCAATACAAAATTTTGGAAAAGTTCCGAAGGGTAGAAAAATTCTGGAATTTTTCAAAAATGTTAATATCTTTTAGAATTCTAAGAATTTTCTATTTTTTACATACAAGTACCATGAACATAAGACTTTTTCGACAATTTGTGGTGTTTCACGTTTTTACATTTTAGGATGGATTTTAGGATAAATAAAATTCTCAAAATTTTGGAAAATATAAAAATTTCTAAAATCTCAAGAGTTTTGTACATTTCAAAATATTCTCATTTTACCAAAATTTCTAGAATCTCCCGGATTTAGATAGTTTTTGAAATTTTCGAAATTATCCTAAAAATAAGAAATATCAAGAAATTTAATAATATTAATTTTCGCTGTTTTCTGAACCTGTGAAAATATTCAAACTTGCTGTGACTTTCAACTGTGTAAAATAATACAAATTCGAAAATATAACAAAAAAGTAAAAATTTAAAATTAAGTACTTAATTTCAAAATTTTGAAATTTCAGTGAATTGGAAAAACTGATAATAATAATAATAGATTGGCGCTTACACATTTGTTAGTGTTTGTCCGAGCTTCTCCTCCGATTTGTGGCGTGCGCCTTGATGTCACACAAAGCGGAGGGACCTACAGTTTTACGCCGACTCCGAACGGCGATTTTATTTTTATGAGAAGCTGTTTTTCATGGCAGAAATACACTCGGAGGGACGGAGGGAGGGAGGGATATATTTTTGCGATGTTGCTTTGACCAGGGTTTGAACCCAGGTGCTGCGGAGTGGAAGCGCGCACTGCTTATCACTACACCACAGCGGCCGACCAAAACTGATATGCCTACTTAAATAACATAATACGAGCTTAGCACACAGCAAAAATTTCAAACTCAAGTGAAATTTGACAAACTTTTTCCATGAATTAAAATTTTCAAAAGCATCTACAGTATATTTTGCTAGCCGCACATCCTTCTTTGCACGAAAAACTTGTGCACGTAACCGAAAAAGGCACTTAAGCGAATTTTCTTTACTACTTCAATGAGGAAGGTATCCGAATCCCTATGAAACCAAATATTGGCGGAGCACTTACCATGTAGAAATTACAGCAAGCGAAATTTTTACCGAATGTTATCTAATTATCTATATAACTACATAAATTTATAGCCATTTTCGTTGTTCTGCGAGATGAGCAAAATAAATAAAAGGTTGTAAAATTAGGTAATTGTAGGGCCAGTGCAGGTAAACGTAATGCTTTAATTGATAATTGATACTAGTCGCACAATTTTTAAGGCAGGTATCGCCAATGTGCAGGTATGTTGAATGCATCTATCGGAGCAGTTTCCTTATAAATGTTAAAAATAATGCTTTTGATGCGCATTTTGGGGTAGGTATCTTAAATGTGCACTTAAGCATAGAGGCAG
>NW_023469955.1:0-5127 GCF_013731165.1 Rhagoletis pomonella | reverse complement strand
GGATAATATTCCGGTTAGAAAGAAAAAACCCTATAGATTACCCTGGTATTCTAAGGATTTAAAAAAGCTTAAAAATCTTAAAAAGAATTATTTTAAGAAGTTTAAATCTACGAAGAGCCATTCGTTTTTCGTTAAATATAAACGAGCTTTAAAAAATTTCAACTACTAAAATAAATCTCTTTATAATAACTAAATTTGTAGCATGGAGTTGAACATTAAATCGAATCCTAAGACTTTCTGGAATTACATAAAATCCAAAAGGAGCTGCGCTAGTGTTCCCACCGGCGTATTTTTGGATAATAATTATGCGCAAAGCTCAAGTGAAGCGGAAAATTTATTTGCTGAGTTTCTTAAATCCAATTTTGTTGATGAAGACCATGATCAGCCATGCGACTTTTCCTCTAATCTAGACTACTCTTTGGACCTCGGGGCTCTATGCCTTTCATCTGAGGATATTAGTAACGCTTTGGTTAAATTGAAATCTTCCTCCCAAATTGATGTCGATGGTCTTTCAGCAGTTCTAATAAAAAATTGTCCTGCTTTGGTCTATCCTCTGAAAGTAATTTTTAACAAATCTTTATCGTCGGTGAGTTTCATTGACGCATGGAAGCTCACTTCCATAACGCCCATCTTTAAGAGTGGCAATAAAAATGACGTAAGGAATTATAGGCCCATTTCTAAGCTCTCGACTATCTCAAAAATATTTGAACACGCAATCAATGCAAAGTTGAGCTTTGCGGTTAAATCTTTAATTTGCCCGAATCAGCATGGGTTTGTCGCCGATAGATCTACAGTATCGAATCTAGCTGTTTTCAGTGAATACTGCATTGAGTCTTTCTCGGCTGGTTTTCAGGTCGACTGTATCGACTTTTCGAACGCTTTCGATAAGGTCTCTCACAGAGTCTTAATTAAAAAACTTGGTTGTCTTGGTGTTCACTCTGCTTTTCTGTAATGGATAAACTCTTACTTATGCAATAGACGTTGTGTTGTTACATTTGATGGTATTTCATCTACCCCCTTTGTTGCCTCCTCTGGAGTCCCACAAGGAAGTGTCTTGGGACCACTCCTATTTGTACTTTTTATTAATGATATCACAAGCTGCTTTTCATTTGCCAAATGATTGCTTTATGCTGATGATTTAAAGATTTTCGCAGCGATTAAGACCCCAGAAGATGCCATTATGCTTCAAACTGATATTGATAGGCTTTACTTGTGGTGCCAGAAGTCACGGCTCTCACTGAACCTGTCTAAGTGCTTTCAAATGACTTACTCGAAAATATCCAACATTATACCTGCTACCTACAATATATCGACTTGTGACCTTCAGTGTGTTAGTGAGACTAAGGACCTTGGCGTCATTTTTGATAATAAATTCTCTTTTAATAACCACATAAATTATATCACTTCCAAATCCTTCTCCATGTTGGGTTTCGTAAGACGAAATGCCTCTAAGTTCTCTGATCCCTAAACAATCAAGTAACTCTATGTATCGTTTGTTAGGTCACACTTATAATATGCTGCTTTTGTTTGGAGACCAAGTAGCCAGCAAGCTATCAATAGAATAGAACGTGTACAAAAAATGTTTCTTAAGTTTGCACTTCGGTCTTTGAACTTTGTGGATCCCATACCATCCTATTCTGCTCGTCTCATGCTTATAAGCCTCAAGTCCTTAGAAATTCGTAGGTCTGTCCTTTACTCGTAATGTCATAACTGTAGTCATTGATTGTCCTTACTTGTTGGAAAGGATTCGATTTAATGCTCCCCAGCGATCTCTTCGGAACTTCTACCCTTTTTATGTGGATAACTATAAAACTAAGTACGCCAGTAATGCCCCCATTACTCGCGCTTTACGTGAATTGAATTCCCTTAATAGTAATGCTGATCTGGATTTTTCAATTTCAAGGATTGCTTTTTTGAATCTTTTGAACTCTATATTATAGTTTTTTAATGAAATATATTTTAAATGTGTATTAATAGTCTGTACTAAGTTACTATGTAAATAGTCTGTAAGGATTGAAATTCATAGACTTAAATAAATAAATAAATAAATCCGGGCGCACATGACGGAACAACGCACAAAACCATACAAATGCCCAATGTGTAATAAACCTCAACACACTCTCTCTCAGTGCTCCAAATTTCGTCACCTGCCAACTCAGGATCGCAGAAAGTTTGTGAGAGAACACAACCTCTGTTTTAATTGCCTATGTCAGACCCATTTGATAAAAGACTGCTCAAGTAAATATACTTGCTCCCATTGTCAAGAACGGCATCACTCAATTCTTCATGAAGACACGCCCCCATGCCCCCAAGACAGCAGTCTCGAACTCAAAGAACGACATATCAGGTCGCTTTGATGGCGCCCACTAATTCCAACCCACAAAGTGCAGCTGGGTGGGCAACCAATCATGAGGAGCCTTCTTGCTCAAACAGAGCAAGAGTACAGTCGTTCTACTCGGAAAATGAGAGCAAGATTCTCCTTCCCACAGCAATAGTGCCAGTTGAACACAAGGGCGAGATCTTCAAACTCAGAGCTCTCATAGATCAGGGTTCGGAACGAACCTTTATTTCCTCCAAAGCCCAAAATAAACTAAGGCTACCATACCAAACTTCTAACTTTGAAATTTCTGGAGGAAGAGTTGTTCAGACTTCGAACAAACTATATCATCTCATCTTAGCCTCCGCAGATTTGACCACGAAAATAAAGGCTCAAGCAATAGTACTACCCCAGTTAACGAAACTTCTTCCGAAATTCCAGCCAACTCTCGAACAACGAGAAAAGTGGTCTCACCTCCAGCTAGCAGACACCAACTGCCACTCCTCGTCCCTAATCGATCTGGTCATTGGCAGTGACCTCATTCCTGAAATAATGCTGGAAGGCATTGAGAAAATTTCCAAAAATCTGCTTCCACAAAACACCATTTTCGGTGGGATCTTAAGTGGTCAAATTTCCGAAAAAATTGCCTGTTTCTCTACTCAAGCTGCACCGCTCTCCAATGAGGTTTTAGATTCCCAGCTGCGAAAGTTTTGAGAGCTAGAAGAGGTTCCGAAACCCAAGCTTACTTCGCCTGATGATGAAAATTGTGAAAAATTCTATCAGTCCACCACTACACGAGCAACTGATGGTCGTTATGTAGTCAGACTGCCCTTTAAGCCAAGCTTCCCAGACCCAATCTCCCTTGGCCCGTCTCACACCCCGCTCTCCAACAGTGCCTGAGCATGGAAAGAAATTTGCTCAGAAAAGGCGATCTAAAATCCCTTTGTGAAAATGTATTAAACGAATATCTCACCCTCAACCATATGGAAGAAACAACTTGCCATGAGATATCTTCGCAAGGCAAATATTGGCCGTTCTACCTCCCACACCACGCGGTTATAAAACCCGAAAAAGGAACTACCAAAGTCCGAGTCGTCTTCAATGCTTCGAAGAAATCGGGGTCCGGATATTCTCTGAACGGTGTTCTTTACACCGGACCAACCCTCCAACCCGACTTGATGTTATTGATCCTCAAGTGGCGTATGTATCGATTTGTCTTTAACGGCCATGTCGAAAAAATGTATCGACAGATACTGCTGCACAAAGACGACCAAGACTATCAAACAATCGTATTTCGTCCGTCTACAAATAGCCAAATACAAGATTATAAGTTGAAAACTGAGACGTTTGGTTTTTGAATTGCGCACCCTACCTCGCTATACGCACCCTTCACCAGCTCGCAGATGACGAGCAAACCACGCACCCCTTAGCGGTTCCCATATTAAACAATGAAACGTATGTTGATGATATACTTTCCGGTGGTCATGATCTCCCTTCAGCCGAAGAATCCCTCTCTCAAGCCATCCAAGCGCTCAATTCGGCAGGCTTCCCACTTAAAAAGATTACAGCCAACCACCCTGAAATTTTGAAAAACATCAACAAAGATGACCTGCTTGACACAAACTTTCTCGAATTTGAAACAGCAAGCACCACCGATACATTTTCGTATACCGTTGATTCCATCCCAGCGTCGTGCGCCAGTACAAAACGACAAATCCTCTCGGCAGTCGCCAAATTGTTTGACCCCGCATGGCTAGAAAAACCCCCTCATTCATTCGTTTCCAATCGCACGGCACAAATTTTAGATCTCGTCGGAAACGCCACCTGGCGACATGTGGGCAGCAGAGACAACCCCGCAGATCTGGGCACCAGAGGATGCAGACCCCTGGACTTAGCGGCCTCTTCGCTTTGGTGGCATGGACCGGAATGGCTATTAAGCCCACCCGAAGCCTGGCCAAAACCGGCCACCCGAAATATGTCCCCTCCCAGAAGTGCGCCGAGCCGAGGCATTACATGCCACAGACGAAGATCTCGATATCTTGATCGCTTCTCCTCGTTTCCCCGTGCACTTAAAGTTATGGCGTATGCTTTCAAATTTATACAGCGTCTTCGAGACCGAGTCAGATAGGTTAGCTCAATTAATTCCATCTCTCTCTCCCATGATGACCTCCGTAATAGCAAATACAGGCTCCTAGCTTTGACCCAATCTCGCTACTTTCCTCGGGAAAAGGCCTGTTTAGCAAACTCCAAACCCATAGGTAAACGGAGTTCTCTGCTTCCCCTCAACCCGTCTTTAGATAAAACCGAGTTGCTCCGCGTGAATGGTCGATTAGCTCACGCAACTTTGAGCTATAATGAAAGACATCCCATCATTATTCCCGAAAGATCCCGGATCGCCATTCTATTCACACGCTTTCTGCACGAACTGCTCCTCCATGCAGAAACTCGTCTCATGCAGCAAGTCATAAGGCAGGAATTTTATATCCCTCGGCTTAAGCCCCTCATAAAAAATGCATCTTCCAATGCAAAAGTTGCACGGTCCACAAGCAGCAAACGCGATCGCAGATAATGGCGGCCCTCCCCTCGGAACGATACACGTATGCTCCGCCTTTGACTATTACGGGCGTAGATTTTGCTGGACCTTTCCAGATAAAGGCCTCAATGCTAAGATCGCAGACGTTGGTGAAGGGCAATGTGGTTGTTTTTGTATGTTTCACTACAAAAGCAGTCCACCTCGAGCTGTGTTCCGATCTGACCACTGCCGGATTTCTCGCTACGTTTGCTCGCTTCGTCGGACGACGGGGTTATCC
>NW_023469954.1:0-5127 GCF_013731165.1 Rhagoletis pomonella | reverse complement strand
GGAATGCAATTGCAACCAGAGTCGATTTAAGAAACCCGACAGCTAGTGCGATGAAGAAATTGAAATGTATGTCAAAGAAAGTCAGGTCAACAAGAAATATACATGTATATCCTGTTTTTGGCCATCCGAACGAATTTTAAAAATTCTATAAAAATTTTTTATGTTTGAAATGCAACCGTGGACGCCAGCTGGCAGCGAAACTTGCAAATTCCTGCAAATTTGCGTTCGTGCAGAAATTTGCAAGTTTCTCAACATGAGAGAGAATTTGAGAGAATTTTTTTCTTACTCTCTGATATTTTGAGTGTTGGATAATTCTTGCTGGATTTTCGACGAACAAACCTATTGTCTTGTACGTGGAAAACTCTTGCTTGCATGACCATTTTCAGAGAGCCTGCATTCACTGGTCTGTACGCCGGAAAACTTTTAAATAGTTTAAATGGAATAAACAACACTGAATTGAATGCATATATCAAGCTTTATTTATTCAATGCACTAAAAAGCGAAAATTTACATGTTTTATTACATTGTCTTGTACGTGGAAAACTCTTGCTTGCATGACCATTTTCAGAGAGCCTACATTCACTTGTCTGTACGCCGGAAAGCTTTTAAATAGTTTAAATGGAATAAACAACACTGAATTGAATGCATATATCAAGCTTTATTTATTCAATGCACTAAAAAGCAAAAATTAACATGTTTTATTACATTGTCTTGTACGTGGAAAACTCCTGCCTGCATGACCCTTTTCAGAGAGCCTACATTCACTTGTCTGTACGCCGGAAAAGCTTTTATATAGTTTAAATGGAATAAACAACACGGAGTTGAATATATATATCAAGTTTTATTTATTGAATGCATTAAATAGCGAACATTTACATGTTTTATAACTTCGAGTATAGCACAAACGAACAACCAAATGTAAACAAACTGCTATTGGTACGGCTGACGTCAGAGCTATCAGCTGTTTTTTCGATACTTTTTTCTCACTCCCGAAATGTCGTAACCTGTATATCTTTAAACCATGACCCCGGAGTACAGCATTAGGGAAAATATGAGAGGTAAAGGGGGGTCTAATAGTTCCCTGTATGAAGTTTCAGGCGCACAACCTTATAGCTTTTAAGGAATTTGTTATTAAAGTTTGTAATTTTAACCAACGCTTTTCACTAAATTTACACGGTATTCACACTCAATATATGTTTAGTAGTGTGCACGATCTAACAAATAAATACTTGTATTATATTTCCGTTTTTTTTTTTAAATTGATTGGTATTTAATTATTATGAGAGTAAATCCAGTAAAAATTTTACTAGCAGAAATCAGCAGGAGAGCCAAAAAAATAAGAGCGTAAGAATGAGAGAGAGCTCCTAGTTTCTGCTAGTTTTTTTGGGTGGTTAACAGCAGAACTCCACAGGCAAACACCGATGACGTACCAACTGTCATTTTGACGAGCAATATGATTGCAAATTTTTGTGTGTGGGCACTTTGATGTCTTGAAATGAGCATGACGCCACCAGACAATATTCTCTCAATTTCGGTGTTTAAAAACATTTAAATCTTTAAAAAACTTAAATAATCCAATAGAGAACAGATTTTTATTTCGATTTAATATTAAAATTTCATCGATTTTACCACCAGCACGCTTTCTTTCAAATGAAAATATGGCTGTCAAACTATCGAATTGCCTGTTTCCGATGAAATTTTCTTAGAAAACTAGCATTTTCCATCTTATTATATATTTAAATGGGTTTATTTTGTCAGTTGCAACTCTAAAAGCACCACAAACAATTATTTTGTTAATGTGAATTACATTAAGCATCATGCCATCAGCTGTTTTTCTTACTAGCAAATAGTTGCTAGTAGAAATTTATCCAGCAAAAATCCAGTAAAACTTGCAAGTTCAGCTGTCATTTTTGCTCTCCCAATTTCCCCTCTTTTGCTAGTTTCTTGCAAGTTTTTGCGTATAAAACGACATCCAGTAAAAACCAGTAAAATTAGTACTGGGTTTACTGGATAGTGCGTACGCGAACAGGGCTAATGTATGTTGTTAAAATTTGTGTTATTTGTGTATGTTGGTATGATGGAGGTAAAGTTAAAAACTAAACTGCAAAGATATCGCACTAAAAAACAGATGGAGGAGAAACTTCAACAGTTTAAGAATATTATAAAGCGTTTTTTTGATGTTGGGTACAGGGGAATCCAAAACTGTCATCAACAATTTGACTGTGAGTGTTTTTCACGTGGTATGCATTTCTAATTTATGTATTTATATATATTTGAACACAAAAATCTAGGATGTGCGTGAAGCTTTGACCGAATGCAAAGTTCAATGGTCCAATACAGAAGAGTATAGAGAGGAATTGACATCCAGCTCAGATGAGGAAACTGATAGAAGCAATGGTCATAAAGAAAATGTAAATAACTCCTTCAAATATATTCAAAGGGCAGTTTTTACACTATTTTGGATAACGCTTTATGTGATTGCGATACAATTACAATTTGGAATAGTTTATATAATGCTGTCAGCGTTGTTTGGAATCTATTACAACACAAGGACAGCACCAAAAAAACTAAATGAAATTAGTGCTTATAGCGTTTTCAATAAAAACTGCGAAAGTATTGATGGAACTCTAACGGCGGAACAATTTGAACGGGAAATTCGATTTGGAGCCTCAAGTGTTCGATAATTTCACGACCGATAGCGAAATTAGTCAAAAAGGCAGAATCTAATTAATCACTGTATGCATGCGCAGAAGTTTGTCGAGTACTGGATCCGGCACCGAATCCGCAGAAATCAGCTATTATTGTATAAACCCTTATTTCCCACAAATTACCTTTCAAACACCATTGGAACAAGTAAAGAATACCCACCGTTTCGCTAAAAAAATTAAAAATAAGAGTCGATAGAGCTTTTTGACTGATTATAATGGTAGCAAAATTTACTTGCAGAAATTAAAATTAAGCGAGATATAGAAGGTCAAAGATCGAAATGTGCTTTTTTAAAAATATTTTGTAATATCTCAAAAACTAGTATAACGTTTGTAAAAGTTAATATAATATATATTATATATATTATATTATAGTTTTAAAGGAAATTAAAACACCTTTCGGGTGGGGTTTAGTAGCGCTCACAACTATTTCGGGCTATTCCGTCCAAAGGGGTGGTCCGATCCAAAAAAAAATCCACACTTAGTCAAGGGCCTACGAATTATTTTAACACTCACTTTTGTGAATTTTTGGTTACTAATTTATTTACAAATTGGGTTAGAAATATGCCCTTTTTTGTAAAATTTGGAAATTAGCGTACATTTATCACTCCCATTTTCCTTAAAGCAGCCACTTCACCAATACATTTTTGGGGAAAATTTTCCAATACGGAACCCGGCTGTAAAAAAAACAAAAATGAGGGGGTTTAGAGCGGCTTTTTGTGATTGTAAATCTGAAAACCCCACCCTCCGGAGGCTTATAGTTTTTATGAAAATTGAATTTTAAGTTGCAAAAAATATCACCTTCAACCTCACTTTTTGCTTTGTAAACCAATTGTACTACAATGTCGGTGCTGCCACACAACAAAAAATGCCCAAAAAAAAGCAATGAAAACGAGAAACAATAAAAACGGGCATTGTAATTAACTTTTTTTTAAATTAAATATCGATGTATTGATAAAAAAAAGTGATTCAGTCTAAAATCGAGTGATTTTGTAATAAAAATGTTAACTTAGTTATTTATCGAAGTATTGATTTTTATGGGAAAAGCGGTGCAGGCGAAAATTTTTAATAAAACATCGCGCGATTTTTTATTAAAAATTTCCATTATTTATCGAAGTATTGATTTTTATGGGAAAAGCGCCGGAGGCGAAAATTTATAATAAAAAATCGCGCGATGTACGTTTTCTACATTTGTGTACTTTTAACTATAATAACACCAGTAAATATTATTTCCCCCCGAAAAAAATTATACCGTTATGATCAGGAGTAAGACCCCTTTCGATCCTAATATTATTTTTAATAAGAGCAATGTACGTATTGTACACTTATACCCCTAATTATACGCACTTATTTGTGCTGTATTTTTTTTAAATTATGGTAGCATACATTTTGTGTTACTGTCAGCCATTAGGAGTGTACTCGTACGCCCAACTATCTAAAGTTTTAGAAAACTTTTACTGGTTTTGCGTTCTCGTACCCAAAAAACTTGCAAAGTAGGGGAAATTGAGAGAGCGAAATGTGAAAGAAAGCAGCAAATTTCTGCTGGAAAAGTTTTTCCCAGCTAAAACTTGCCAAGTAAGAAAACCAGCTGATCACAAACACATGTTTGTAAATAAACAAAAGAATATGGCCTTTTTGAGTTATTTATTGCAAATTTTATTATTAATGCTAGTATATAACTAAAAAGTGCGTAAATTTAATAAGCACAACGTTTGTAGAGTTTATTTTTCGTTAATTTGCTATTGATCTGCAGTTTGTTTACTTTAGTTCGTGCTGACTATGGTTGCCGGATGACATTTTTCGTTTGTACCATAATTTTCCTTTAAATATACCAAAATAGATTTAAATGAAGCATGCTGAAATGTTCTTTTGCTGAAGTTTTCGGTTTTGGTAGGTTGATTGTTGAAATGAAAATTTTATAATTTTAAACTTACTCTTTTACATTTTTTTGGATCAAAGATGGGTGTTTGGAGGAGATACTCTTGTTTTTAATGCGTCACTATGTGATATCAGAAGTAATTATGAGAAAAATAACTTATTCATTCCGATATAATTAATTCGTATTTTAAAAAGGTTTTTCTTATCCAAAACTATTCAATTGTATAAAATGCCAAACCGGAGGAAAATGCCCCAAGCAGAAAATAAATTGTCAAATTAATCACCAGTGGCAACTGTGCAAGTGATCAGCTGTTTCGAAGGTTGCAAGTTTTTGCAATTTTTGCGTTCTCGCACTTTTGTTGATATTTCGTCTCTTTGAGAGCGAATGCTGCTAAGTCCTCTCAATACGAATTCACACCTATTGTTATTTCTGCTTGTTTGTGAAATGTGCAAACGTTTGTGAAGACATTAGGTTTGTTCGTCGAGCAAAAAATTTTTACGAATTTGTACGAATTATCACGATTTTTGCCCAAATCGCGTTCGT
>NW_023469953.1:0-5127 GCF_013731165.1 Rhagoletis pomonella | reverse complement strand
GAGGAAAATGAACATTAAAACTCTTTTTTTTATTACTTTTGCAAGTTGAGCGCATCTTGTGTTTATAGAACTTTATATTAAACAAGTAATTTCAAATTACGGGAAGACCCTTGAGGTACCATCTTTCCGATAAAAAAAAGAATTATTAAAACCGGTTCACGTGGTCCAAAGTTATGCGTTAGCATACTATTCCGACGAATTGATAACCTACCCCTTTTTTGAAGTCGGTTACAAATGTTTGAGTTTTTTGCTAATTTTATGTAAATAAATGCAATTTATGAAACTTCAAAAAGTTTATTTATTTATTACATACTGTACATAAAACTTGCATAAATGTACTTTAATGATCATTTTATCTGAAGCGAATTTTCAGAAGTATAAACCCCTCCCAAAATATATTCCTGGGTGCGCCCCTGATGGCAGCTATAGGTTATAGTGATCCGATCTTTGTAATTTTCACTGTAAGTATTCTGTTGATAATGGGTGTAAGTACTGCAAAATTTCATGTTCGTAGCTGCATAAATGGAGAAGTTATAACGAAAAATCTCATATCTGAACAATCAGTTGTATGGGAGCTATATATTATAGTGGTCCGATTCTTCCGGTTCCGACAAATGATTAATATATTATAAAAATACACCCACCTACCAAATTTGATCCGGATATCTCGAAAACTGAGAGACTAGATTGCATACAAACAGACGGACAGACAGACAGACGGACAGACGGACATGGCTAAATCAACTCAGCTCGACGTTCTGATCATATAAGTATACATTTTCATGGGTCTATCTCTTTTTGTTCTGGTACTTACAAACATCGGACCAAAGTTGTAATACCATTTCATACTCATGAAAGGTACAAAAATTACACGCACAATGACAAACATGAACAAATGTACAACAACCACAATCAGTACAGTTCGCATTTATATCAACGAGCAGCTTATTAGATTTGTTTTCGTTTGTACTACATATGTGCATATATACATGTACACAAACATATGTACATACGTACAAATATACATATATACAACCATTCAAACACATGTACATACATACATGAAAACATTGCTGTCCATAAGTACATACATATGCCCATCAGTACATCCAAACATATGTACATATGTACGAATGGATGTAGTTACGCGAAGAAAGCTTCCATCCTTTATACATATATTGCTTGGTAGCGGCAGAGCTGAAATGCGCAATGAGTTCGTTCATACATACATATATATGCATTAGGGCGGGTCGATTTAAAAATCGCTCATTGCTCTGTGAAAATCGTATTCTAGGGATCAAAATAAGAAACTTTGCCGAAGGAACCATACCTCTAAAACGAATTCTGATGTCCCCCAATTTGGGTCGAACTTTTGGGTAGGGGCAAATTTTGAAAAATCCCACTTTGACCCATTTAGAGTGCTCCAATCGAGTCCAAATGTATGACCGACCCCCACTAACTATGGACGGCCGATCCACCTATGCCAGTCGCACACCCCCTGGAACTCCCCTGGGGGGTTCCCATACAATCATTTCAAAAAATCACCATGTTTGGCCTTTACATGAAAAAATCAGCTAAATGGCTATGTTTTTTCTTTATTTTTATTTATTTATTTATAATAATATTTATTATTTATTTATAGTAATATCTATTTTTTCTCTTAAGAAATTTATTTAGTCAGAACATATGTAAATGAAAAAATTAATTTAAGTGAGTTATAGAAAAGAAACTAAAAAAAATTATTGTTTGAAGTCTTTTTTACTTTCAAGTCTGGGCAATTTCGCACGGCTCTCTAATGTCGTCGCCATAACAGCCTCTACATTTTCCGGTATAACCCGTTTGGAAACGCTAGCTAGCAATTGAACATGTCGTTCCGTTCCTTGTATGTGTGATGGAATTTTTGGATCATTAAACGGTGGATCATCTTGATTTAAATATTCTTTCAATGTATCGTACGGAATGCTTCGCGTGAATGGTGGTTCAAATACGATACTTATATCATTCAAATTGATCATTTCCGTATAACTTGTGCAATTAAAGTTTATATCTGGTTTTTTATAAACTCTAAGTTCCATTGGCTCGTCAACATCGGTTCGATAGCGTAGAATTTTCTTGATGGCACAGTCGCGCTTTTCTTTGCTATCATCAAACAACATTGATAACAAGATATTTTCCGAATGCGCATAATATGAATTATCTTTAATTACTTGATTGACAATTTTGCGTAAACGAGGTTCTAGAAATCGTGACCAACCAATGAACTTGAAAAATAATGCACTGCCGTACACGACAGAGCTGTAATACTTGATATTGAAGTACATAGGCACATAACATTTAATTATAAATTCAACCAGAATTCTTAAATTTGCATCTGGATTTTCCGTTGTCACATATAATCGCAATAATCTAGCGGCCTTGGTGAGCCACCGAGAATGTACAATTTTCCCTGGTTTGATGTTAGCCAGATCCACCGGAACCACGCCGCTAGAAATTGCATGGGCCATGTCGTATAAGTACTTCGAATCGGTGGAAAATGCAATTTTTTCTGGAGCAGGGGGCATATTTTGCAACTCAATTTTCTGGAAGCCGTCCACCACCTGAAAATATATAATAATAAAATAATTAAAAATGGTTGGCAATTATAATAAATGAGTGATAGCAATAACTCACCGGAAGAGTTTCACAAGTTTCGATTTGACGGCTCAGTTTTCCGGTTGCCGATCTTGGTCCAGTGCTGGTTGATTTATCCAAAGCTTCAAATAAATGCCGAAACGGAAGTTCGTTGAAGTGTAGAAGGCAAACGAACCAATGCAATGGTCTTTTTAACAGCAATTCGAATCGTCGTATAATTCCACCGTGCGGGCCAGTGTTTGTTGGCTCACCGTCAGTGCATATTCCAATTAATGCATCCAGTGATATATTTTTATCGTTGAAAAAACCATTTAATTTGTTGTTTTGTATTCAGCGGTTTCATGTTCCAGTCTTACGTAACCAATCAATTCAGAATTGGGTTCTCTCAAAATAACAAGATGAGGTTCTTTTACCATCCTAGTATGATACTTCTCATCAATTTTATCTATCGTTAAAGTATCATCTTTTCTGCCATCGAATGAAAACGCTAACAAATTGGTATCATCTAACCGTTTGCGAAGCACTTCTTGTCTGCATTTCTCTTTTTCTCTGCGAACTTTCGATTTATCCATGATGAGAGGTTTCCCATGCTTATCTTTAATTTTAAAATCTTGAAAAAAAGAGCGGTTCCCAATGCTGATGCTACTCTGTCAGGCACACCAAATCTGTCACATACCAAGGCAAAGTTAAAACAATCGTATCTCTCTGTGTATTGTGAACTTGTGCTTCTATCCATATCTTCTTGAACCGGTGGCGGTGCGTATGCTGGATCATCGGGATCTTGGTATGTTGGCATTGATGACATAGACGTTGCTCCTTGCTCTTCAGTTTCCATCACAAATGCATCCATTGTTAGTCTTCTCTGATTATGTTGATCATGCATGAACTCTTTGAGGCGTTCGGGAACCCAGCCGCATGCACATGGAGCTGCCTTTAAATCGCATTTACATGTTCCAATGTAAAAAATTGTTTCCAGAGATTTTACATACTCTGTAAATTGTTGGGTGTTGTTTCTTCTCTTGATTTGCTCTTGATACTTGTCAAGCAATTTATTCAATTTAATAAATACACTTTTTTTCAGCATTATTTCCATACCAAGTTTTTCCCAAATTCCAATCAACTTATCTTGTACTTGAATAGTGAATGATTTATGGGAAAACTTTTTTTGTTCTGTTTTAGCACGTTCGCTTAAGTAAAAATAATATCTCAAGATATCCAGATGGGTTGGTAAATTAAGATCAGTTAAATCAGTAGACACACCAAAAACAGTAACATCATGCTTGGGTATATGACTCATTGGGTTTTCGATAGTTGTTGATGTAGTTGCTTCATCTTGCGGTGTAGAGGATGGTGGATTCATTGTAAACTTTTTGATTTGGAATGGTCACTTCACTTATTATTTTTTTTTAAATATTTTTTTATCTGAAATTAGCACTTCACACTTTGAGTTCTTCACAACGACTTAATGCATTCACAAAAACTGTTGCGTTATATGTGGTCTACGAGACGAGGTAATAAGAATGAAATGGTAATTTCAATTCCACCTGCTGTCTTGTGGTGGCTTAAAAAAAACAACACAAGCAATTTTACGATCTGCAATTGTGTCACAGTGATACCTTCATTGTTTAAAAGGGTTGCGGTGCATTCCAGTGATACCTTAATTGTTAAAATGGTTGCCAAAAATGCAAGAAGGTGCCTTAAAATACCCACAAAAAGGGTTGTAAAAACAACCTTCATTTCTTAAGTAGGTGCTATAAAAAACTATACAAGTAAATTTACGACATTCAGCTGTCTTAAAAAACGCACACAAGCAATTTTCCGATTTGCAATTGTGTCACAGTGATACCTTCATTTTGTAAAACGGCTGAATAAAAAACCCACACAACTACGTTTACGACATGCAAATGCATCACAGTGATGCCTTGGTTTTAAAAGGGTTGTAAAAACGCTAATTTCTAATATTTTTTTTTAAATTTCTTTTCTATTACTAAGTTAAATTCATTTTTTCATTTACATATGTTCTGACTAAATAAATTTCTAAAGAGAAAAATAAACTCCAAAAAGAAAAAACATAGGCATTTCGCTGAGTTTTTTTCATGTAAAGTGCAAAACCGGCGATTTTTTGAGATGTTTGTATGGTGAACCCCCAGGGGGGTTCCAGGGGGTGTGCCACTGGCATCGGTGGGTCGGGCCTCCAAAGTTAGTGGGGGTCGGTCATACATTTGGACTCGATTGGAGCACTCTAAATGGGTCAAAGTGGGATTTTTCAAAATTTGCCCCTACCCCAAAAGTTCGATCCAAATTGGGGGACATCAGAATTCGTTTTAGAGGTATAGTTCCTTCGGCAAAGTTTCTTATTTTGATCCCTAGAATATGATTTTCACAGAGCAATGGGCGATTTTTTTGCCTCCCCACAAATCGACCCGGCCTAATATGCATACATATATACATACATAAATGTATTCATACATCCGTGCATTCAAACATACATATATA
>NW_023469952.1:0-5127 GCF_013731165.1 Rhagoletis pomonella | reverse complement strand
AAAAACTTTAAGGTGCACATATTTTTGACGCCGACTGTATGTCGTGTATATGCACAAATTTTGAGTTCATACATATATCTGTACATAAAAAAAGTTACGAAAAAAGTAACAAAAAGAAATATAGCAACTTCTTTCCGTTTGCAAATAAAATCCTTTTTTCGATGGTTTTTCCTTTTTCATAGTGAAACTTACCCGCTTTCTGTCAGCTATTCGACAACTCGAGTTATTAATGTGAGTGATGTTTGCCTATCCGTTTTACAATAGCAGTTTATCTTTCAATTTGCCAAGCGTATTCATAGCACAGTTGCACTGGCGCAGTTGTTTTGCCGTGAGAACTGATTAATTGAAGTGATTTCCTCTTTCTTCCATTTTTATTTTTTCGTATTTTTTTACTTTTTTTTTTGCTCTGCGCGATCGAGTAAATATTGCCAAGGATATTGCAATGAAAGTGTAAACCCCGGACATAATTCTACAGCGCCAGACAAATTTCTTTTGTGCACATGTCTGTGAAATATTGTATGTACTCTTACTGGTACGCAGGTATTTTTTTTTTCATACTTTCCACTTTATTTTTCGGCACTCTTGCTGAAAAGCTGCAAGTAAGAAATGAATTACACGCTGTAGTAAACTTCTGGGATTAAATTGATATTTCATAAGTTTAAAGCCCGCGTGAATTTGTTTTTTAAGTTAAGTGGAAAAATAGTTTTACAGATATCGCTTGTGAAGGAATTTAAACTATTTTACAAATGCACGTTGGCTGAAGTACTTACTTAAATTGGTCAAGGAATTTTGTTTATTTAATTGTGGCTTCTGTGGCGGAATTATTGACCAGCCTCTGTTCACAGTAATTCAACATTTACTTTTACAGAAATTCGATCTTGAACACATTATTAATGGAGTAATAATAATAATAGATTGGCGCTAGTGTTAGTGCTTGGCCGAGCTTCTCCTCCGATTTGTGGCGTGCGTCTGGATGTTGTCACACAAGAGGAAGGACCTACAGCTTTATGCCGACTCCAAACGGCGATAGAATTGAATTATGAATTATAGGATTTATGAGGAGAGAACTTTGTAGGTACACGAAAGAATAACTGTATTTAACAAATAAGTTTGCTGGAACTAATTTCTGTAAAATTTTTCTTGCACAAA
The DNA here is from genome assembly GCF_013731165.1 of Rhagoletis pomonella. NCBI lineage: Eukaryota > Metazoa > Arthropoda > Insecta > Diptera > Tephritidae > Rhagoletis > Rhagoletis pomonella. The sequence continues at coordinate 3,978 of NW_023469952.1, read as the reverse complement.
ACCGTGGATTCGAGATTTTCTTTGAAAGGGAGAAAAATAGCCATTAGCGAATCAAATCTTAATATAAAATTTTTACCATTTTTCTTAAAAATAATTTATATGTGTCTTCAACAGTGTTCACTGCCTTACATACTTCATTTGGACAACTTTCTTTCCTTGCAGTTCAATGGATAACTAAGCTTTTCTTTCGCCTTTTCGCTTCATAAGTTGTGAGACTGCTTTCAGCTTATCAGCTTAAACATTCAAATCAACTTATTTTAAAAAACGTGTGGATTACAGTAATTAAATGGCACACTTACATACTTCGTAAAAAAATATCTATCTCTGAATCAAATATAAGAAGAACACTCCAAAAAATATACATTTTTCTAAATTATTGTTGAACTTTTCTTGGATAAAGATATCACTATTCGAGAGTGCACTCGAAAAGTACCTGTGCTAGGCACCGAAGAGAAACAACTAAATGCCTCATTCAACTCGACTCCGACTTATTCGGTTCGCGCTTACATTCCCGTCATATAAGAAATGTGTACGACGGGGCAAGGCAAGAAATACGAGGGTCCTTGCGACGTCTACTAAAGCTGCCATGTAAAGGAGCGCAATTTCGGTGTTCGATTTGTGGTGGGAGAGAAACTTCGTCGCCGAGTTCTGTACATCTAGCAAAAATCCGCATCAAGGCGAGATTCTCCAACATATCACTTACCTGCACCCATTCTCCAACGGAGGAGAAGGACGAGGCGTACAAGGATCTCTTTTATGAGCGCTTGGAGCGCATATACGTGCGCTGCCCCCCGCCATGATATCAAAATCGCGATTGGCGACTTCACTGCCAGGGTGAGCAAAGAAAGAGATATTTGGCGCCACTTTTGGAAAATTCAGCCACCCCGTCGAAACGTCCGACAACGAACTGAGACTGATCGACTTCGCCGCGGCCTGAAATATGGTGGTGTGGCTGTCCCCGGATCGAAAAACGAGAAACCCAGTCGATGACGTTGTGGTAGACGGACGACATGCTTCCAGTGTTTTTTGGATGTACGTACACTCCGAGGGCCAAACATCGAATCGCACCACTTTTTTGTTGCAGCCAAGATTCGCATCCGACTCTGTGCAGCGGAAAATCTGCGCGCAAAAATATAAGGAAAGCTTAACGTCGAAAAGTTGCAGTCACAGCAGATGGCCAATGCATTCGCTCCTCATGACTGCTCAGAATTGGCTTCACTAATCCCGTAAATCTTTTTATTTATTTATTTCCTGTGAAAGCTTTCAGTACGCCTACATGTTTGTATATTCGTACATAATTACATATGTATGTATGTGTGTATGCAGACTCTTATAAAATCGAACAGTTCTTTGCAAACAATTTGTCGTTTTCCATGCAGGTTACTGAATTCGATGCAATATCTCATTTCAAAATATTTAAAATTTTAATACCTTTAAATTTTTAGTACCAGAGACGCTGAAAAATTGATAGTTCCCAGTAATTTATTCCATTTTAACGCTTTAAAGAGCACTTGTTGAAATTTCCTGTGCCTAATTATTTCAATCAACTTACAATGCGCACCTATATACAAACATAATTGGTAATGAAAACTGACTGTGAAAATTCCAAAATCACTTATTACAACAATTTTAAAATCACCTAATTAGTGAGTGAATAAGTTGCACGCGCAAACATTTAATTATTGTATTTTCGAAACGGTCATTAACAACCAAGCAGTGTGGGGCAAATGTAAAAATATTGATCTGTTCAGCATAAAATGAAAATCGAGCACTTAACGCTGTACCAATTAAGCTGTAATAATTGTTCTCCTATATATATTTATATACTTACTGGCTAGCTATGAACACAACATTCAGCATCCAATTAAAAATTTCGAATACCTAAACATGATATATTCGAATACATGTATGTATTTACATTAATGTATGTATGTATGTATTTAGGTAATTATGAATATTTTTCGTTTATTTTCGCTTACCAGCGGTCTATGATACCTGCATATATTTATATGAAAAATTCAAAAATTTTGTATGCAATTCATGTAAAGCTTTTGTAGTTTCCGGTCAAGGCGAGAGACGAAAAGGGAAAAGAGTAAAAATCTAGTAGGTACATTTGAAATTTAGTGAATTTCGCATCTCTTGATTTTGTGTTAATTACACTGAGAGAAAAATCTACCAAAAATTGTTTAATATTACCAAATTCAAACTTGAAAAAGAATCAACGTGATTTTTGGTTAATATTAATTTGCAGCAATGATGTGGTAATATTAACCAAACTTTTGGTTGGCGATTTTTTCGTTTGAACACGCTTATGTTCGGCACTTCACATATGCTTTTTCAAAATTCGGAGATACAAAACAAAATTTTTTACAATCATTTTAACACGTTGCCCCTGACGGGATTAGCAAATAACAACAAGCATCTCTACACACTCAGCTACAGCCGCTTTATAAATTTTTCTTCAAATGTTCAACTTGAAATAAATTTTCTTCGTCGTAAGATTTGATTCTGCACTTCACAGAGGCTTTTTCGTAATTAAAAAAAAAAACCAAAAACAGAAAAAAACAATAATAAAAAAAATTGTGTGTTGCACTGACGGCATTCGTACCCTGGAACCAACAAATAACAGCAAGCACCTCTGCTCGTTCAGCCACAGCCAAGCAAACAAAGTTCTTTTCAAATGTTCAACTTGAATCACCTTTCTTACAATCGGTGTATCAACCATGAAAAAACCATTGTACATTTGGCTCAGTGTTACAATGCGAGTGGGCATACATTAATTTACGCTATATTATGGTAAGAAAAGTCCCGTTTCTTTACGTCAATTGACATTAAAAGTTAAGCTATTTTACGTTAGATACATTGTTTGTGTTGCCGTTGCGACATGTTACGTAAAATTCCTTCACCAGTTGGCACAGATAAGAAACGACTGGCGTGCTTTGTTGAACTCGGCCGAAATCACTTAGGAGGCGGTTACAGCGCCAAATAAGAAGAAGAAGAAGGATAGTCAGGTAGCACTGAAGGCCTTATAATCATTTAGAACCACATCAAGGCTTGTGGACAGGTGTTTTACACAGCCTAGGAGCCCATAATAGAGTGACTCTGTAGTGGGTCCCTGGGCAACGTAAAGGGTTTGAGGGCAACGAAAAGGCTGACTCTCTCGCAAAATGCAGAACTTAAATGCACTTACGGATACACCAAAAACTCTTTAGATATTGAGAAGAACCTCATGTCATGAGAAAATCTAGAAAATTTTTTCTAGGTGGGACTCAGAAAGACTCCTTGAATCTAGCCGGCAGAGTGCTACAGTGCCAGGCTACCTGACGGGACGCTGCAAGTTAAGGTATCATTAGAACAAAACTTGAGCTTTCTGTGGAGAAGACGGATTTTGTGGGCTGGTCGGAAAAAATTGTCATATTTCTCTGTGCTTCATCAAGACTTTAACTTCCCTTCCTTAATTAGGCAAATTTCGACTTTTTTCGTATTGTAATTTCTAAATCATGTAAAAATTAGTTAATCTACTAGGTCAGAAATAAACTATTTTAACTAATATCGCTATAAATTTCTTAAACAATACAAAAAATGGTCTGCCCATAATTTCTGAAAAATTAACGCAAAAATATTTTTTTTTGCATTATTGCGCTCTTCCTGAAAATAATATAAGTATGTCATGTATGTATATAAAAGCTTTGACATTGCGGCCATAAATCATACAAACCTGCAATTACTTTGAATGTAATCTGCAGAGAGCTTGACGTGTACACCTACTCCATGTACATAAGCACACAACTTACATATACGTGTGTACTAACTAACTACAAACTAAGCAGGTGTACTGCCATAATCCCTGAACCAGTAAAAGGCAAGGCTCAAAATCAGCCTCCTACAAGCCATCGAAAGGACAATACATAGTAGAGTAACCTGTATTGTTTAGTTTCTCGCCTGACAAGCTAGGGAATAAGCAGAAAATCTTTGCAA
>NW_023469951.1:0-5127 GCF_013731165.1 Rhagoletis pomonella | reverse complement strand
CGCTCGCTGTTCGCAGTGTTCATCCAACTTGACGTTTCTCTTTGTGGAACATTCTACGTCATTCTTCGAACATTCTGCCTATTTCTCGTTGTTCGCTTTGTGTTGCCGCAGTATTCGCCACACTGCCCTCCACCTAAGTCTGATCGTCCCGATCAGACACACTTGCGGTTCCAAACGCTGCAAGCCTTTCCAAGTGGACCACCTTCATCTTGTTTCTTGGTCTCCCGACGGTCTGGATCCGATACACTACGTCATTTAGCCGTTTTACGACCTTATACGGACCTTCCCAGTTGCATTGTAGTTTTGGGGACAAACCTTTCTTTCGTTGTGGATTGTACAGCAACACCAAATCTCCTTCCTGGAAACCCTCGGAATTCATCGCCTTATCATACCTGGCTTTCATCTTGTCACTCATAATTTGTGTGCGCTGTCTCACAAGAGCATGTATCTCTCTCAGCTCCTCTTCCAGGATGTTTGACGTCTCTTTTCCAATCCTTCTAGCATCACCAGTCACCCCAAACTTCAGATCACTAGGCAAACGGAGCTCACTGCCGAATATCACCCTTGCAGGAGTTTTACCCGTTGTTTCATGCACTGCTGACCGGTATCCCATCAGGAACAAGGGTATGCGGACATCCCAATCTTTTTGATTCTTGTCCACGACCTTCCGCAAATGCTCTTCCAGGGTTCGGTTGAACCGTTCCACCATGCCGTCTGATTGGGGATGAAGAGCCGTCGTTCGAGTTTTCCGGATACCCAGTATCTGGCACATCTCTTGGAACACTGCCGACTCAAAATTTCTTCCCTGGTCAGAGTGCAGCTCTATAGGTACACCGTATCTCGCAACCCAATTGTAGGTGAATACCTCCGCTACAGTTTTAGCTTCCTGGTTTGGAATCGGGTATACCTCCGGCCATTTGCTAAAGTAGTCCATAACCACAAGGACGTATTTGTTTCCCTGTGCGCTCATAGGAAATGGACCGGCTACATCCATGGCAATCCGCTCGAAAGGTGCACCTGAGTTATATTGCTTCATCTGGCCATGACTTCTGGATTTCGGCCCCTTAGCTGCAATACACTCCGCGCAGTTAGCAATCCACTCTGCGACCGATTGCCGACAACCAACCCAATAGAACCTCTGCTTAACCTTCTCCAGGGTCTTTGTGATTCCCAGGTGCCCTCCACTAGGACCATTGTGGAATTCCTTGAGTACATCCGGAATTCTTACCCTTGGAACTACTATCAGGTTGCGGGAGCACTGGCCATCTTCGCTTTCCCATACCCTATGCAAACAGCCAGATATTAATTTTAAGCTGTTCCATTGTGCCCAGTACGCCTTTGCGATGGGGCTTTCCGCTGCCATTTGCTCCTTAGTTGGCCTCCTGTCCACCTCCAGTCCATGCATCAAAAGCTCTAGATCTGGATCTTCCTGCTGACACTTTCGTAGCTGTTCTTCCTTCCACTCTTCCGCTGGTGTTATTGTCGTTAGACGGACGTCTATAATGTCCTCTTTTCCCTCAGCTTTTGAGCAGTGTTTACATTCCAGGCTACATGGTCGGCGGGACATGGCATCAGCATTACCGTGGACACTTCCCTTGCGGTGTTCAATAGCGAAGTCATAACTTTGCAGTCTCTCAATCCATCGAGCTAGCTGTCCTTCTGGATTCTTAAACTGTAGTAGCCACTTCAGCGCTGCATGGTCCGTTCGAACTCGGAAACGTTGCCCATAGAGGTACTTGTGGAAATGTTTGACGCAGTCCACCAACGCTAGTAGTTCTCTCCGAGTTACGCAGTAGTTCCTCTCTGGTTTTCCAATCGACCGGCTATAGTAGGCAACTACCTTCTCCTGCCCATCAATTAACTGCGACAGTACGCCTCCTATGGCATAACCACTAGCATCCGTATCCAAAATAAACGTTGCACCTGGAACGGGATACGCTAGCATAGGTGCAGTACATAGTCGTTCCTTCAGAGTCTGGAAAGCCTCCTCCTGCTCCTTGTTCCACTCGAAGGCTCTATTTTTCCTAGTGAGCTCGTGGAGGCTTTTAGCAACGCTGGCGAAATTCGGAACAAATCGGCGGTAGTAGGTGCATAGCCCAAGAAAACTTCGTAGTTCGTGCAGGTTCCTAGGCCTTGGCCAATCCTTTACTGCTTCTATCTTTTCCTTCGCAGTACAGATGCCCTCCGTTGTCACCTTGTGCCCTAAGTAGTTCACCTCCTTCCTGAACAGTGAGCACTTTTTAGGACTTAGCTTCAGACCAGCGCCAGCTATCCTCTGGAAAACTTCTTCCAAATTGTTCAGGTGTTCCTCAAAGCTTTTACCCAATACGATAATGTCATCTAGATACACCAAACATGTTTTCCAATGCAGTCCTTTGAGCACATGGTCCATAAGTCGTTCAAAAGTGGCAGGAGCGTTGCATAATCCAAAGGGCATCACCGTGAATTGCCACAGACCGTCTCCAACGCTGAAAGCTGTCTTCTCCTTATCCTCGTCACTTACCTCCACTTGCCAATAACCACTCTTAAGGTCGAGTGTTGAGAACCACTTTGTTCCAGTCAACGAGTCCAGAGTGTCATCGATCCTGGGAAGAGGATAGCTGTCCTTTTTCGTCACATCGTTTAGTTTCCGGTAGTCTACGCAGAACCGCATTTGACCATCCTTCTTCTTCACAAGTACTACCGGCGAACTCCATGGACTCGCTGATGGTTCAATCACACCACTCTCGCTCATTTCGTTTATTATTTGGCTAACAGTTTCACGTTTGGCAAGTGGAACACTCCGAGGAGCTTGACGGATTGGCCTTGCATCGCCAGTATCAATGCGATGTTTCACAACGTTAGTCCTGCCTGGTTTGTCGCCATCCTTGTCGAATATGTTGCAGTATCTTCGGAGAAGTTCCTTAGCCTTGTGCTGGTATTTTTCTTCCAACCCTTCCGTCCATGCATTAATGTCTTCCGCAATGTCATTCTCGCCAATGGAATCGCTTTCAGGTAACTTTTCGCAGTTGAAGATTGCCTCTACCTCTCGACATTGCCCCAGTACAGTTCCTCTTCGGAGTTTGACTGGTGACTTGAACTCATTGAGCACTCGAACTGGGATGCGTCCATCCTTTTGCGTCTTAGCCAAGGTTTTACCAATAAGTACGTCCGGTGTAGAATTTTGTGTTGCTTCAACAACCCACAATTTGTTTGTCCCACAATCTCCATCAATCTTTGCCCACACAACTGCTTCTGACTTCGGTGGAATCTGCTCGCTTTCCTCTAGGATCACTCGCTTGCTGCTGTATGGACCATCATACCCAAACCGAAGGGGCACTTCAATGTTGTTATACGTCATAATCCTGTTCTTCATGTTGATCTTCATACCTTGATCAAGCATGAAGTCTAATCCAATGATGACTTCATCCATAATCGCCGCGACTATGAACTTGTGTAACACCGTCACATTCCCTATTGCGACTTTGCATGTTACCTCCCCTACAACTTGGGTGTCCTCACCAGTTGCTGTCCTCAACCTTGCTCCAGGTAATGGCCTTACCTCTTTAGTGACCAAATCAGATCGAATGATGGAATGTGATGCGCCCGTATCCACAGTTAGTACTCGCTCATGTCCGTCCACATATCCACCAACAGTAACGTTGCTCGCTTTTCTGCCAATTCGCGAGACGGAGATTATGGGGCATTTAATTGCGGGAGCCAGCGCGCGCCCCTTGCTGCTGGCTCGTTTTAGTTTAACGACTGATTGGAGTTGGTTTCGTCTCCTTCAGCCATGCGTTTGCGTCCTGCTGAATTGTTATGACCATTGGAACTTGCGCTGCAATCGCGGGCGAAGTGGCCTGACTTTCCACATTTAAAACATTTGCCAGAACCATGCTTTTTCTCGCCCAGCAGTTGGATAATCTTCTTCAGCATTTCATTTGTCTCGTCCGGTGTTTCCACTTCCACGCGATGTGCTTTGTAGGCTGGTCTACTTAGGAGCGCCGCCGTTTCACGCGTCTGAGCATACGAGACAGTTTCAGCAAATGTTGGCTTTGGATTCGCGTACGTCTCTCGCTTGGTATACACGTCCCGCATTCCGTTGATGAACCTCTGGATTTTTACTCTTTCGAGGTGCTCGCCAGATGCATCTCCAATTGCCAAATGAGCCAACCTTTCAACCTCGGAGGCGAATTCCTGTAGAGTCTCGTTGGATTTCTGGCAGCGATTCTCCAGCTCCATCTGGTAAATCTGCCTCCTGTGCTCGCTACCATAACGTCTCTCCACTGCACCCATTAAGGCATCGTAACTGTTCCTTTCACAGTCGGGAATAGTCTGCAATATTTCCGCTGCAGGTCCTTTTAATGCCACGAACAGAGCAGCGGATTTATCGTCCATGCTCCAGTTGTTAGCTGTAGCCGTCTTTTCGAACTGGAGCTTAAAGACTTGGAAAGGAATCGTGCCGTCAAAGGATGGAGTCTTTACCTTGGGCGCGCTGGTCGAAGAAGGTGGACGATTCAACTGCATATCTCGGAGGCGACCTTCCAACTCTTCTACCTTAGCCTCGACTTTCTCCTGTCTCTCTTCAAGTTTGTCCTGTATTTGTGTAATTTTTTTCATCCTGTGCTTCCAGCTGTGATGATATGCGTGTCTCCTGTGCCTGTAGCTGAGTTTCTAACCGGGATGACACCTGCGATGACACCTGCGCTGATACCTCGGAAGATATGCGTGTTTCCAAGGCTTGCATCTGTGAGGAAACGTCTGACGACAACTGCGACCTCTGTTCCTGCATCATCTGTGACATGGCAGCCAATAACGTGTTCATGTCCATACCTGTTGATGAACAAGGAGCATTTTGCTGTTCTTCAACCTTCCCGGATGTCTGTTGCACATCCTTTGACGAACATGCAGCCTCATCCTTCTGTTCGTCCTTTGCGGATGTATCGTCGGGTTTACCTTGGAAGTCGTATTTGTCCACGTCGATGCCTTCAGCTTCCATAGCCTCTCGCAACCGGGATAACAATTCCACTTTTCTTCCGGAGGTGGCCAAATTACGCTTTTCCAACTCCTGTTTCAGCTCCTCAATTTTTAAGTCCTGAATTTTCGCCATTTTTAGTAGTTTCTTCTTCGGGATTTATTTAACAATCC
>NW_023469950.1:0-5127 GCF_013731165.1 Rhagoletis pomonella | reverse complement strand
CGACGGCAGCAACAATAACAATAAAAAAAAAAAAAGGAATCTTACCTCCAACGCATTTTACTGGGCGAAGGTGCACTGCAACATCCAACGACATCTGCAACATAGGACACAAGACCGCGGTGTTTCGGCCAAACAAGTGTGAGCAGCGGTGCGCGGCGCTCCTGGCGATACACAAATTTCATCATCACAAACTTCACCCAAAAGTTAGAGAAAAAAAAGAGTGGGGGTCAAGGTTCTTGGTGCTGTTATCACACGTGATGCAGTGCTCTGGATCAGGGGCTGTCGATGGCTCAAGACCGACCATACGTGGCGAAGAGTCACACCCTGCGAGAGGTGCCCCTGCTTTTTACTGAATATGGCGGATCTAGAGAGAACAACTCGATAAAATCCGTAAGTCCAGGTGTTAATCGGACCGTGCCTGCGGACTGAATGGCACTACGTTAGTGTGTCTTTTTACGGTGTACTCCAGTCACGTGGCGCCGTCTGGTTTTATTTAGTCTTTCCGGGGTACCGGGGCTCTGCCTCGGATGACCTCTCTCTTCCCCCTTACTCGTGGGATTCTATGGAAGAAAAACAAATTAATAAAAAAAACAATAAAAGCTCTGTGCCCTCTAACAGTGGGCAACAGTCAGCAGTCTCAGAGGTGCACGCGATGCCCAACGAGATTGCTGAACAAATGGCGATTGCGGCGGACGAACTGGGTGCAAATCCAAACGGCCAAGGCGCTCAACCCTCTCGGGACGCTGTAATGGACGAAATGGACTTTGATCCAAACGGCCTTCTCAGCAACCCGGTGGCCATGGATGTCGATACTGCCAAAATGGACTCTGGTTCAAATGGCAACGACATCCAAATACCCACAGACGAGGAGGAGGCGCTCTTATCGTCACAGCAGGAGGAAGCTAGTATTCCTAAAAGAAAACTCTCTGGAGCAGGTAAAAAGCGCTACAAATTCTACCTCTCCAGAGGTGTCAGCGAAAGCGAGGCCAAACGGCTAGCCACTATTCCGATGGCAAAAGGAAAAGCCGAACTGGCTTTGCTGGCTGGCACAACGCTTAAGAGGAACCGATCGGTCAACCTCACATCTTCCCCGGTGGAGAACTCTCCCAAACGGAAACCAGGTCCAGCTGACAAAAGGGCCCATATGGGACCAAAGGTACCTAGTGTTAAGGCAACTTTTGCCGATGTCACAAAGGCGCCGACCTGTCAGGCGGACACTGGTAATGGGGTTAAGTTAGGGTTACTCCCCAAAGGGTACCCTAAGGCACTTTGGTCCTTAGACCAATTACAGGCCATTCAGACGGCCATCCTGGAGGAGGTGAGGCGGCAGCGAAAGGGCTCTGTGAAGCCCAAGTTTAGCGGTTGCACCTTCCGTCCGGGATGGATGTCCATTGGCTGCGGAGACGCTATAACGCTGGAATGGCTGCGCAAGGTATCCCAAACCCTGAAGCCTTGGAAGGGCGCGGAAATTGTGGCAATGAATGCCACTGACGTGCCCAAACCCAGTGTGTACGTTGGGTACTTTCCGGAGCCATCAACCACTCCAGTGGACAGTATCCTTGGCCTTGTCGAGGGTCAGAACGAAGGGCTGCGGGTAGGTAGCTGGAGGGTGCTCAACAGGGTACAGAAGGGACCCACCACTGAGCTCACTCTAGCGGTTGACCCGCACTCAGCGGAGACACTCGACAGGCTGGGATACTTAGTCAATTATGGATATGGCAGGGTGCGCATCCATAAAAAAGGGAAGACGACTGAGTCGTCAGACCCGAAGGGTGCGCAGCCTGCTATAGCCAGTTCCTCCTCCGCTGCACAAAGTGCGTGCTTCAAAGAGGGACCTTGCGGTTCCAAGGACGTACCCAAGGGACTGCAAAGGTTACCTTCAGAGCAGTCAGGGGCAGCGGAGAAGGAAAAAGCACCTGTCCAGGAGTCCATAGAGCGGCCCTGCTGCTCAGAAGACACTCCTGGCACGGAAAAGAGGGTACCTTCCAGCCCAGAGAGATCAAAGCCCCCTTTCGCCCAAAATCCCTTCCGTCCTCCGCTAAATGCGAATCGGAGACAAGGTCGAGGGGAGATTTCAATGGAGGAGAAGACCCTGATGGCCACCAATAGGGGGAAAAAGATGGCCAAGCGGGCTTCAAGGCCGAAAAATGGCAAACCCCCCAAGCGATAGGCCTAGGCACATCAAGTGCCTGCAAGTGAACCTCCATCATGCAAAGGCGGCCTCTGACGTCTTATGCAGGAGGTTCAAAACAGAACTCTTGGATGTCGCATTCATCCAAGAACCGTGGGTTTTCGCCGGGGCTATTAAAGGCCTAAACGACTGTGATGGTAAGATAATCTACGATACCACACACTGCAGGCCCAGAGCGGCCATATTACTACGTAATAACATGACTTTTGTTCCCATTTCAGAGTTGACACAACAGGACTTAGCTGCTGTATGGACTAAAGTGCCCACTCAAATGGGAGAACAAGAGGTCGTTCTCGCTTCAGCTTACCTCCCAGGCGACAGCTGTGAGATGCCCACAAGGGAAGTAATAGCCCTAGAGGAGTACTGCAGAAGGAGAAAGCTGAAACTAATAATGAGCTGTGACGCCAATGCCCATCACTGTGTTTGGGGCAGCTCGGACACCAATTCTAGAGGTGAGTCATTTCTTGAATTTATCACTAAGAACAACTTATTTATTCTTAACCGGGGTAATGAGCCGACCTTTGTCAATGCTATAAGAGGGGAGGTTCTAGACTTGACAATTTCCTCAACTAGCTTGTCGACCTTTATCTCAAACTGGCATGTCTCAAATGAGGTATCTATGTCGGACCACCGGCATATTCGATTCGATATAGAAGCCCAAAGAGTAACAAACCATGTTTACAGAAATCCCAGAAAAACAAACTGGGAACTCTTTCGCCTCCACATAGAGCGGGAAGTGAATGGTTCTACCGCACCAATTTCATCCGTCTATGAACTTTAGGACGAGGCGAGAAAGTTCCAAGATGTTCTTAAACAAGGTTTTGAAGAGAGCTGACCACTGAGAACCAAGAAGTCTCAAAGGGATGTCCCTTGGTGGAGCGATTCTCTCGGAAAACTAAGGAAAAGAGCCAGGAAACTTTTCAATAGGGCAAAGTCAACAGGTGACTGGACCGCCTACAAGTCAGCCCTAACCGCTTACAACTGTGAGCTCAGAAGGTCTAAAAGGGCTACGTGGCGTGAGCACTGCGGAAGTATTTCCTCTCTTCCAGAGGTGCATCGCCTTCAGAAGGCCCTTAAACTAGATCATCCGAAAGTCCTATGCACTTTGAAAAGACCAGATGGTACCTACACTGGCACCCCGGAAGAAACCAGCAGGCTTCTGCTAGAAACCCACTTCCCGGGATGTATTCCACAAGGCACATGTCCTTCGACAAACACGGCGAACGCTGTGTGCGCAAACAGGAGGACTAGAGGCCTAGCAGGAAGAATCGTCAGTGTGGAAAAGATATCGTGGGCCATTTCAACCTTTAGTGCATATAAATCCCCTGGTCCAGATGGTATCTTCCCATGCCTGCTGCAGCAGAGCTTGGGCTTAATATCAGGGCCACTAGTCAGATTGCTGAGAGCAAGTCTCTTACTTGCTCACATACCAACAACATGGAGTGAAGTCAAAGTGGTCTTTATACCCAAAGTGGGGAAAAACTCAGCACAACTCCCAAAGGCGTACAGGCCAATTAGCCTCAGTTCCTTTCTAGTAAAGACACTAGAAAAACTTATTGACTTTCACATAAGGGATAACTTTCTCAGGAATAAGCCTCTGTGTCAGAGTCAGCACGCATACCAGGCAGGCAAATCTACTATTACTGCAATACATAGCCTAACTCAAGTCATTGAAAAGGCATTGCGGTATAAACAGATAGCTTTGTGTGCATTCCTGGACATATCAGGTGCTTTCGACAATACGTCTTATGAAGCAATATCGACAGCTATGATACGAAAGGATATTCCTGTCCTTCTAACGGATTGGATCATAAGCATGTTGACGTCCAGAACCATAATAGCGGAACTAGGAGACGACAGGCAAGCAGTAAATGCCACCCGTGGCTGTCCTCAAGGGGGAGTCTTATCGCCCCTACTTTGGACACTGGTTGTTGACGAACTTCTTGAAAAGCTAAATGGCAATGGATTCAAGGCATATGGATATGCAGATGACCTAGTCATCTACGTTGTCGGCTGGCATGAGGACACAATTTGTTCCAGATTGCAAGCTGCGCTCAGTCTAACGGAAGACTGGTGTGCTTCAAAGGGATTGTCAATAAACCCGCAGAAGTCCACCGTTGTCCCATTTACCAATAGAAGGAAAGTCAACTTGACTAAACCCACTTTGGCAGGGAGTTCTCAGAAGAGGCGAAGTATCTAGGGGTAACTCTGGACAAAAGGCTCAATTGGAACTCACATCTCCTTAACATTACCAACAAGGCTACAAGGGCGTTTTATGCCTGCCAGAGACTCCATGGTAAAACTTGGGGAATATCACCCAAACTAACGTATTGGTCTTTCAATACGGTCGTGAAACCTGTTGTCACATATGCGGCACTGGCCTGGTGGCCAAAAGCAAAGAAAGCAAGTGCGTGTGCCACCTTGAGCAAGCTACACCGCTTGATCTGTGTGGCCATCACAGGAGCTATGCGCACCTGTCCAACGGATGCCCTCGGTATAATTACAGGCATTCCTCCTCTATCTATTCTGATAGAAAAGGAGGCCTGCTGGAGCTCCATACGGCTGCCCAATGTAATCAGCATGAAGAGTGGAGATCTTTGGGGTCACTTGGAGGTTCTCAAGCCTTTTCTGGATGATCCCGCTATCAAGCTCACAGATATCATGCTACCGAAATTATCCTTTGATAAGCCCTACAAGGTCAGAATTCCTTAAAGGGACTGCTGTAAAGCGATAATATCTATGATTGACAAAGGGTCCCAAGTATGGTATACCGATGGATCAAAGATGGAAGACGGGAGTACTGGGGCAGGCGTGCTTGGACCAAGGTTCCAGAAAAGTCTGCCAATGGGCTCATACCCAACCATATTCCAGGCGGAGATCTTCGCAATCGAAGTCTGTGTTCGAGAATGTCTTCGGAGAAGGACAAACGGGGCCAG
>NW_023469949.1:0-5129 GCF_013731165.1 Rhagoletis pomonella | reverse complement strand
AGTATATTTGGGTAATCCCTCAAGGTTTCGAGGATAATCGTAACAATTGGTGTCAGAAGTGGGATTGTTAAATAAATCCCGAAGGATAAACTACTGAAAATGGCGAAAATTCAGGACTTAAAGATTGAGGAGCTGAAACAGGAGTTGGAAAAGCGTAATTTGGCCACCTCCGGAAGAAAAGTGGAATTGTTATCCCGGTTGCGAGAGTCTATGGAAGCTGAAGGCATCGACGTGGACAAATACGACTTCCAAGGTAAACCCGACGATACATCCGCAATGGACGAACAGAAGGATGAGGCTGCATGTTCGTCGAAGGATGTGCAACAGACATCCGGGAAGGTTGAAGAACAGCAAAAGGCTCCTTCGTCATCAACAGTTATGGACATGAACACGTTATTGGCTGCCATGTCACAGATGATGCAAGTACAGGATACACGCATGTCAGAGATGTCATCACAGCTGTCATCACAGATTTCCTCGCAGCTGGAAGCACAGAAAACGTACATGTCATCGCAGCTAGATGAAAAGATTACTCAGCTACAAGAGAATTTATTTAAAGATAACGCGGAACTCAGAGAGAGACAGGATAAAATCGAGGAACGACAAGATAAAATCGAAGAGCTAATTCAGGAGAAAGTCGAGGCTAAGGTAGAAGAGTTGGAAGGTCGCCTCCGAGATATGCAGTTGAATCGCCCACCTTCTTCGACCAGCGCGCCCAAGGTAAAGACTCCATCCTTTGACGGCACGATTCCTTTCCAAGTCTTTAAGCTCCAGTTTGAGAAGACAGCTACAGCAAATCACTGGAGCATGGAGGATAAATCCGCTGCGCTGTTCGTTGCATTAAAAGGACCTGCAGCGGAAATCTTGCAGACTATTCCTGATTGTGAAAGGAACAGTTACGATGCGTTAATGGGTGCAGTGGAAAGACGTTATGGTAGCGAGCACCGGAGACAGATTTACCAGATGGAACTGGAGAATCGCTGCCAGAAATCCAATGAGACTTTACAGGAATTCGCCTCTGAGGTTGAAAGGTTGGCTCATTTGGCAATTGGAGATGCATCTGGTGAGCACCTCGAAAGAGTAAAAATCCAGAGGTTCATCAACGGAATGCGGGACGTGTATACCAAGCGCGAGACGTATGCAAATCCAAAGCCAACATTTGCTGAAACGGTCTCGTATGCTCAGACACGTGAAACGGCAGCGCTCCTAAGTAGACCAGCCTACAAAGCCCATCGAGTAGAAGTGGAAACACCTGACGTGATGAACGAGATCCTGAAAACACTCAAGTTGATGGCAGGGAAGAATACTCCTGGTGCAACCGAGAGGAAGGATGGTGCTAGAAAATGTTTTAGTTGCGGAAAACCAGGCCACTTCGCACGCGAATGTAAGACGGGTTCCAACAGGTCAAACAGTTCAGCAGTACGTAAGCGCAGGACTGAGGATGACGAGCCCGACTCCGATCAGTCGTTAAACTGAAACGAGTCAGCAGGAAGGGCCGCGTGCTGGCTCCAGAAGTTGAAGGGCCCATAATCTCCGTCTCCCAAATTGGCCGGAATGCGAGCAACCTCACTATTGGTGGATGTGTGGACGGACATGAGCGAGTACTAACTGTGGATACGGGCGCATCACATTCCATCATTCGATCTGATTTGGTCACTAAAGATGTAAGGCCATTACCTGGAGCAAGGTTGAGGACAGCAACTGGTGAGGACACCCAAGTTGTAGGAGAGGTAACATGCAAAGTCGCAATAGGGAATGTGACAGTGTTACACAAGTTCATAGTCGCGGCGATTATGGATGAAGTCATCATTGGATTAGACTTTTTATTTGGTCAAGGTATGAAGATCGACATGAAGAGCAGGATCATGACGTACGACAACATGGAAGTGCCCCTTAGGTTTGGGTATGATGGTCCGTACAGCAGCAAGCGAGTGATCCTAGAGGAAAGCGAGCAGATTCCACCGAAGTCAGAAGCAGTTGTGTGGGCAAAGATTGATGGAGATTGTGGGACAAACAAATTGTGGGTTGTTGAAGCGACACAAGATTCTACACCGGACGTACTTATTGGTAAAACCCTGGCTAAGATGCAAAAGGATGGACGCATCCCAGTTCGAGTGCTCAATGAGTTCAAATCACCAGTCAAACTCCGAAGAGGAACTGTACTGGGGCAATGTCGAGAGGTAGAGGCAATCTTCAACTGCGGAAAGTTACCTGAAAGCGATTCCATTGGCGAGAATGACATTGCGGAAGACATTAATGCATGGACGGAAGGGTTGGAAGAAAAATACCAGCACAAGGCTAAGGAACTTCTCCGAAGATACTGCAACATATTCGACAAGGATGGCGACAAACCAGGCAGGACTAACGTTGTGAAACATCGCATTGATACTGGCGATGCAAGGCCAATCCGTCAAGCTCCTCGGCGTGTTCCACTTGCCAAACGTGAAACTGTTAGCCAAATAATAAAAGAAATGAGTGAGAGTGGTGTGATTGAACCATCAGCGAGTCCATGGAGTTCGCCGGTAGTACTTGTGAAGAAGAAGGATGGTCAAATGCGGTTCTGCGTAGACTACCGGAAACTAAACGATGTGACGAAAAAGGACAGCTATCCTCTTCCCAGGATCGATGACACTCTGGACTCGTTGACTGGAACAAAGTGGTTCTCAACACTCGACCTTAAGAGCGGTTATTGGCAGGTGGAGGTAAGTGACGAGGACAAGGAGAAGACAGCTTTCAGCGTTGGAGACGGTCTGTGGCAATTCACGGTGATGCCCTTTGGATTATGCAACGCTCCTGCCACTTTTGAACGACTTATGGACCATGTGCTCAAAGGACTGCATTGGAAAACATGTTTGGTGTATCTAGACGACATTATCGTATTGGGTAAAAGCTTTGAGGAACACCTGAACAATTTGGAAGAAGTTTTCCAGAGGATAGCTGGCGCTGGTCTGAAGCTAAGTCCTAAAAAATGCTCACTGTTCAGGAAGGAGGTGAACTACTTAGGGCACAAGGTGACAACGGAGGGCATCTGTACTGCGAAGGAAAAGATAGAAGCAGTAAAGGATTGGCCAAGACCTAGGAACCTGCACGAACTACGAAGTTTTCTTGGGCTATGCACCTACTACCGCCGATTTGTTCCGAATTTCGCCAGCGTTGCTAATAGCCTCCACGAGCTCACTAGGAAAAATAGAGCCTTCGAGTGGAACAAGGAGCAGGAGGAGGCTTTCCAGACTCTGAAGGACGACTATGTACTGCACCTATGCTAGCGTATCCCGTTCCAGGTGCAACGTTTATTTTGGATACGGATGCTAGTGGTTATGCCATAGGAGGCGTACTGTCGCAGGTAATTGATGGGCAGGAGAAGGTAGTTGCCTACTATAGCCGGTCGATTGGAAAACCAGAGAGGAACTACTGCGTAACTCGGAGAGAACTACTAGCGTTGGTGGACTGCGTCAAACATTTCCACAAGTACCTCTATGGGCAACGTTTCCGAGTTCGAACGGACCATGCAGCGCTGAAGTGGCTACTACAGTTTAAGAATCCAGAAGGACAGCTAGCTCGGTGGATTGAGAGACTGCAAAGTTATGACTTCGCTATTGAGCACCGCAAGGGAAGTGTCCACGGTAATGCTGATGCCATGTCCCGCCGACCATGTAGCCTGGAATGTAAACACTGCTCAAAAGCTGAGGGAAAAGAGGACATTATAGACGTCCGTCTAACGACAATAACACCAGCGGAAGAGTGGAAGGAAGAACAGCTACGGAAGTGTCAGCAGGAAGATCCAGATCTGGAGCT
Organism: Rhagoletis pomonella; assembly: GCF_013731165.1. Lineage (NCBI taxonomy): Eukaryota > Metazoa > Arthropoda > Insecta > Diptera > Tephritidae > Rhagoletis > Rhagoletis pomonella. The sequence goes on along the minus strand of NW_023469949.1, from coordinate 1,334 downwards.
TTTGATGCATGGACTGGAGGTAGACAGGAGGCCAACTAAGGAGCAAATGGCAGCGGAAAGTCCCATCGCAAAGGCGTACTGGGCACAATGGAACAGCTTAAAATTAATATCTGGCAGTTTGCATAGGGTATGGGAAAGCGAAGATGGCCAGTGCTCCCGCAACCTGGTAGTAGTTCCAAGGGTAAGAATTCCGGATGTACTCAAGGAATTCCACAATGGTCCTAGTGGAGGGCACCTGGGAATCACGAAGACCCTGGAGAAGGTTAAGCAGAGGTTCTATTGGGTTGGTTGTCGGCAATCGGTCGCAGAGTGGATTGCTAACTGCGCGGAGTGTATTGCAGCTAAGAGGCCGAAATCCAGAAGTCATGGCCAGATGAAGCAATATAACTCAGGTGCACCTTTCGAGCGGATTGCCATGGATGTAGCCGGTCCATTTCCTATGAGCGCACAGGGAAACAAATACGTCCTTGTGGTTATGGACTACTTTAGCAAATGGCCGGAGGTATACCCGATTCCAAACCAGGAAGCTAAAACAGTAGCGGAGGTATTCACCTACAATTGGGTTGCGAGATACGGTGTACCTATAGAGCTGCACTCTGACCAGGGAAGAAATTTTGAGTCGGCAGTGTTCCAAGAGATGTGCCAGATACTGGGTATCCGGAAAACTCGAACGACGGCTCTTCATCCCCAATCAGACGGCATGGTGGAACGGTTCAACCGAACCCTGGAAGAGCATTTGCGGAAGGTCGTGGACAAGAATCAAAAAGATTGGGATGTCCGGATACCCTTGTTCCTGATGGGATACCGGTCAGCAGTGCATGAAACAACGGGTAAAACTCCGGCAAAGGTAATATTCGGCAGTGAGCTCCGTTTGCCTAGTGATCTGAAGTTTGGGGTGACTGGTGATGCTAGAAGGATTGGAAAAGAGACGTCAAACATCCTGGAAGAGGAGCTGAGAGAGATACATGCTCTTGTGAGACAGCGCACATAAATTATGAGTGACAAGATGAAAGCCAGGTATGATAAGGCGATGAATTCCGAGGGTTTCCAGGAAGGAGATTTGGTGTTGCTGTACAATCCACAACGAAAGAAAGGTTTGTCCCCAAAACTACAATGCAACTGGGAAGGTCCGTATAAGGTCGTAAAACGGCTAAATGACGTAGTGTATCGGATCCAGACCGTTGGGAGGCCAAGAAACAAGATGAAGGTGGTCCACTTGGAAAGGCTTGCAGCGTTTGGAACCGCAAGTGTGTCTGATCGGGACGATCAGACTTAGGTGGAGGGCAGTGTGGCGAATACTGCGGCAACACAAAGCGAACAACGAGAAATAGGCA
>NW_023469948.1:0-5129 GCF_013731165.1 Rhagoletis pomonella | reverse complement strand
CGCCATCTACGCACTCCAGATTCGTTATGGTACTGCCATCGGGATATTGAAAGCCGCTCATGCACTCGGCATTGCAAATGCTGCAGGAAATTTGAAATATAATAGTCGTTTTTTCCCAAAGCAAGGAAATTCAGGATCACTCACTTATTACTACAACTGACGCGCGAATTTCTCGGTATTGGGGGCTTACCGCTACAGAAGGTCTTCTTATTCTGACACCAAGGCCCATAGAAGTTCTCTGCGCATTTGCAGATGCCTGCCTCCACACAAATGCCGTTATTCTCACAGGGTGGTATGCAGGTAGCTGAGAGCAAATGAGGCATTTATTGACTCAATTTCCATGCTTTTTTTAGCACACTTACCCTGGCATGGCGGCACAGTTGTTATATCTGCATCGCGTACTATCCACGAGCCACTTATGCAGGCAAACTTGAGCAATGTTTTGCCATCGGGAAAGCTGTATTGCGCCGGACAGCTAACCTCACATTGATTGTCGCGACATTTCACCAACATATTCGAGGGTAATCGGTATGCTGGACAGTTGGCGTAGGCCGGTATTTGGGGGCGTTCGTGAATAAGGAAGTCATTGCTGATTTGGACATTTGAGCTGTTGTGAAAAAATTAATAAAATATATTTTTTTTGTTTAAAAAATTACTTCATTCGGTGCTCAGTAGTAGTAAAATACGAAAAAGAAAATGTTCTTACTGAACTTACCCAGTTTTAACGCCAAATACATTATGCGACGGCGAAAAGCTGTAAGAGCTGAAAAAAAAATTATTCGATACATAACCATAATAGCACTGTAACCACATAAGCACTGTAAATTTATTTCAAACAAAAATTTCAAATATTATAATTTGAAGAGACATCAACACACACGCATACCTGCCGCCGCCATAACCACCAGAACGATAGCTACCATAACCGCCTTTACCGTAACCCACGCCCACGCCAACACCACCACCATGGTTATGTCCATGTCCATATCCAGCATGACTTGTCTTGATGCCATAATGTCTAATTATTATCGCCAAGTCGCAAAACAAACAAAAGCCAAATTATGTATTCATTTAATTCAATATTCCGATTAAAAATCCCTTGCACGAGTTAGCACTTACCCACCGCCGCCATAAGCGCTATTAGCTGCGCCATATCCAACACCGGTACCGAGACCGCCGCCTATGTTTACGCTGTAATTTGAAGGTTGCAAATAAAAATAAAATAAAATTATGCTTATCAAAATTCACTTTTTTTTAGTTTCCGTTTAAAATTGATAGCGTTAATGAGTACATGTGTATATTCGCATGATTTAGAAAAGAGAACGCGCATTCACTTTTTCTACTTAATCGCTGATTCTCATTTATTGAATTCTTTTTTTTATTTCTTTTTTATCGTTTTATTTTTGTTACTTACCCTAGCACAGGTTGCGCTGCTGCTGGTTGTTTCTTAAAAAGTCCCAAAAAGTCGCGTTCTTTACGGTTATTATCAGCTAATTCCCCCGTTTCGACGTTGATTGGGCTAAGAATGTTAAAATTGCTTAATAGAGGCAAATTAAAAAAAATATATATAAAAAATTCAGAGTCCAAATTTTAGCACCCAGAAGAATTTGTCAAATTTTTATAGGATTTGGCTTCACACTACTTTTTAGTTAAAAATTCAAATTTCATAAATAAACACTTTTAAATTTTATGCACAAACAACATCAAATATAATTCTTGCTTAAAGCGGCCTAGGAACATATATCAAAAAAAAAAAAAAAAAACAGAGAGCAATTTAACCCACTAACTCTTGCCAGAATGGTACTTTTTGAATCAGTTTTTTAAAATGGCCGTTTAATGGTGAACATGTTAAAAAAAAAATTTATTTTACTGTCGTAACGGAAAGCAGAAATGTTCTGTGGAGTAAGGGACAAGTGCCAAAATATAATGTTTCATGACAGTAAATCGAATTTTACCTCAGAAAGGGGGAAACTTTAACCCTCCACTACAGAAAAATTGTGATTAGATGGTCAAACCATTGACTTTTATTATAAATACTAACGCTCGGTTGAGTTGGATTGAGGTGGTAAAATAACGTTGGTTACCTTTGTTTTAAAGACTAGTACTAGAAACATAGCATTCAAAAAAGATTGGACAGCTTACAATTTTTTTCTTTTTTTTTTGGTTTGGCAAATTTTGATTCTAATTGGAATTTTTCAAACATCTAAAGCATGTGTTTTAATCAATAGTTATTAAAAAAATATAAAAAATTTTAAATATAAATTTTCTACAATTTTTTTTTTATTTTACCCCATTTTTCAAAAAAATATATATATTATTTCTTCTCAAAGAAACAGTTAAATTAAATATAAATTAAAGAAAATAAATAATTGGAAACCTCGCATTAAAAATATTTTAAATTTCCTTTATTTTTTTTTTAATTTAGCTCGTATCTTCTTCATAAAAACGCAAAAAAAAATAAAAATCAGTTCTTATTATTTTTCACAATTTTTGTAATGACATTTTCAGTTTGCTTTTTCGAAAAATTAAGGACCAAAAATTGTGAGGATAAAACTAATAAAACCAATGTCTGTGTTTGAAAGGTTTAGTAAACTGAGAAAACCTGAGTAAATGCCTTGCTAGAAAATTGACATGGTAAAAATTTTTTTTTAGAAATGCCTTATATAGAATATTTTTTTATTAAAAATTAGTGGTAAATAAAAGGTCACATTGGACATATTTTAAATTTCTTTTATTTTTTGACAAATTTAGCGCTATATTCTTCACAAAAACGCATAAAAATCTTTAAGAGTTCGTTCTTATTATTTTCTGAATTCAAGCTAGATTTTTGCGAAAAATTGAGTGAATCCAAAATTTTAATGAGAAAATTAATGCAAAGAACGTGTTTAAAAGTTTTAATAAGCTGCAAAATTTCGGCAAAGTGTAAATGAAAATTTATGGCCTAATTCATAAAAAAATAGGTTTAAAAAGCTTTACAAAGTGACATTTTCATTAAAAATTTTAATTAATAAAGCAGTTAAACTCTTCTTTATTTTTTATGAATTTGGGTGTTAGTTAATAAATTGAATAAGAGCTTTTTAGAAATTTCTTATATACATACAATATTTTTTCATGAGAAATTATTGTATCCACACAGAGGAAAATATGACGCATAAAAACAAGAAGATTGTCTCTATGAAAAGTTTCTATGCCAAAGGGATTTTATTTATAATAAAATTGATATTGAATTGAAGTATGTATTTTCTGCATATTTTCCCAACAGATGTTGTAGCCAAGTGGATGTTTCTATTTCATTGAAAATTACTTCTTAGTTGTATGTGTTCTCTGCTTGAATTTATTGAAAATTTAAATTCATATTATTAAATATAATACTGTCAGCAAGGTGACCACACTAGCCGAGTAGGTAGAGCTGCCGTAAAGTAGGTCTCGGGTTCGATGACAGGTCAACGCAGTATGGTTTTTTATTTTTATTTTATATTTGTAACCTTTTCTATTTTTAGATTTTAGCTAACCTTATAAAAATCGAAAGAATTCCTTCTTGATTTTATTAAAAATATAATCCCACTAAAAATAATAAGGATTTTCTCTTGAGGAAAAATCATAGAGATATCTTATTACTTTTGTTCTATGTTATGTGGTGGTTTTCGCTCTATGCACTTGCCATAAATTTATTAAACTAATTTTAAATTTTGGTTTTGTTTTTGAAAGTTTACAATTTTAAATCTTCCAACCGAGAACTTTTTTATTAAAAAAAAATTAAATATTTTCTTCACAGATGCAAATATTTTTTCAAATAATATTTTTCAATATTTTAAAATTGTTCTAAAATTTATTTTCATAATTTTACAAATATGTTTATTGTTTTTTATGAGCACTTTCTCACAGAGAAACTTGTGAAAATGTTTAAATTAGATATGAAAATTTTTTTACATTCCTAAAAAAAAGTTTTCAATATTTTTTATATTTTTCCATGCACAAACAATTTTGTATATTTTTTCCACAAATTTTTTTAATGTGCCTTAAAGAAAATTTCGCTGTATTATTGTTTGTTATAATAAAAATACCTTTTTATTTTTAGTCTTTTTTATAATTTTCGAGGGTAGTCTTAGAAAAATTATTATTTTTTTCAAATAAATCATATTCTTAAAAATTTATTTGGGGTGTCTCTCTTTAAAAAATGTTTTTTTTTATTATAACATTTTTAATTTTATTATAATAAATAAAAATATCGTTCAATGGATTTTTTGTAATTTTTTAAGCTGAACTTGCTACTTTGCTCACTTGTTTCCCTATTTTTTTTCGTTAATCGTTTTATTCAAAATGGTTCATCATTACTTTAATTATTTACATTTTTATAAACTACATAAATTCGAAAGATTTATATTATAGAGATTTTGATAAAAATTGTGAAGTTTTTTAAATAAATCACATTCTTGAAGAACTTTGTTCTTTATTCTCCAAGAGATAAATTTTCGCTACAAAATTTTATTTCAATTAAAGAACAAAACTTTAAATATTGAAAATATATGAACATATCACATGAATATTCCCCTGAATTTTTTAATTATTGTTTTTTTTTAGTCTTTTTCAACAATTTTAAAGGATACTTTTGAAATATTCTTTAAAAACACTCACTTTGGTGCCACCGCCTCCGCAATATTGTCAGGTTCTGCCACAATGAGATGTCCGCATTGCTGCAATAGCAGCAGAGTCAATACAAAACACCAACCCATTTTTTTCCGTTTTTTTTGCAAAAATTACTCTTATTGCAAATTTCACTTTCAAAGTACAGGTTCAGTAAAATTCAGTGCACCGGAAGTGCTTTGCGATTAAAGTCGCATACACATACAAATACGAGATCAAGCACAATACAAACACCAACTCTTAAGCATTATCCTTACAGGATACGATTATCCTTTTTCAGTGGATTATGCACCAAATATTGGGTAAGGCATATCCTTTTTCCTTTAATGGTGCATATCCTTTTTTCAAACCACTTTTTATTTTTACTATTTTTCACAATTCACTTCTTCACTATCTTTTCACTTTTCCCGAAAAACTTACCACCGAACCGGAACCGAGCGCCGCACGCACGAGTACTGGTCAAATCAAGCGTGTGCAGCCGCTTT
>NW_023469947.1:0-5129 GCF_013731165.1 Rhagoletis pomonella | reverse complement strand
TTTTTCTTGCCACATATCCCAGGAAGTGTTTGTGGAAGAATACTGGAACTTGGTATGGAGTTGTGTATACAAAATGTATCAATTGCTCATGGAAAAAATGTGAGTTATTAAAATAGGAGGCATGTCGCCTCCCATACATGCTAAAAGCTTCTCTAAAAACATATCTCTGGAAGAATAGAAAATCTCTCGAAGTATTTTAAATTTGTTATGGAGATTTTTTTTAAGTGCCGTACTGACAGAATAAATTTCATTAAATGGAAAAGGGAGAGTCGGGTTCGGCCTTGTAAGCTAAAGCTCTCTTGAGGCATTTGCTACAGTAATGAGAAGTGGTATTTTATCAAGGCCAGGTTACTAAATTTGAGTTGGAAATATTAGAACCCGCCGTGGCACCTCCAAGAAGGTTACACGTTCACGCGTCGTATACCTGGAACCATTTTAAGGTAAACTTAGAGGGATTGATATCTTTCGTATGCCTAGCGCGCAGACGAGATTTTATAATTTCATAGTTTTAAACGGCCTAAATACCTTAACTCGCTTAAAAAATAACGATCTATAACGAAATGGGCACAGAAAAAAAATCTAATATCATTATATTTGTATAAAAGCGCGGGGTGAAACCCGCGGGTATAAGCTAGTGTATGTATATATATGAAACTTATACCATACTCATGGAGAAAAATGAGAGTTATTGGAAAACGTGGTGTGGCAACTCCCATGCAAATTGATTTTTCTTTGCTGCATATCTCTGGAGGTGTTTATTGCAGAGGACTGGAACTTGGCACCGAGATGTGTATACAAAATTAATTCCATACTCATGGAGAAAAATTGCGTTATACGAAAAGGGGACATGGTTCCTCCAGTACAAATTTACTGTTTTGTACTGGTTATCTCTAGAGGTGTTCATGGTAGAGTACTGGGACTTGGTACTGGGGTATGTAAAATCAATTATAAACTCATGGAAGAAGATCAGGGTTATAAGAAAAAGGGGTGTGGCACTTCCAGTACAAATTTACTTTTTCTTGCCACATATCCCTGGAAGTGTTTGTGGAAGGATACTGGAACTTGGTATGGAGTTGTGTATGCAAAATGTATCAATTGCTCATGGAACAAATGTGAGTTATTAAAAAACGACGCATGCCGCTTCCCATACACACTAAAAACTTCTTAATACATATCTCTGGAAGGATAGAAAATCTCTCGAAGTATTTTAAATATGTTATGGAGGTTTTTTTTTATAAGTGCCGTACTGACAGAATAAATTTCATTAAAGGGAAAAGGGAGAGCCGGGTTCGGCCTAATAATCTAAAGCTCTCCTGAGGCATTTGCTACAGTAATGAGAAGTGGTATTTTATTAAGGCCAGGTTACTAAATTTGAGTTGGAAATATTAGAACCCGCCGTGGCACCTCCAAGAAGGTTACACGTTCACGCGTCGTATACCTGGAACCATTTTAAGGTAAACTTAGAGGGATTGATATCTTTCGTATTTTATAATTTCATAGTTTTAACCTTAACTCGCTAAAAAAATAACGAGCTATAACGAAATGGGTACAGAAATAAAATCTAACATCTATAATTTTTTTCATCTTACTAATATTATAAATGTGAAAGTTTGTATGTTTGGATGTTTGGGAAATCATCACGCGGAAACGACTGAACGGATTTGCATGAAATTTGGTACGCAGATAGCTTATAGGCCAGATTGGTTAATAGGCTATTTTTTTAAGAGTTGCCACCTGTTAAAAAAGTTTAATTTATTTAATATGCGGGAACGACTGAATAGATTTGGATGAAAATTTGCACACAGATAGCTTATGACCTAGATTCGAAAATAGGCTACTCTTATTAAGAGTTGCCATCTGTTAAAAAAGTTTCATTAAATTAATACGCGGAAACGACTGAATGGATTTGCATAAAATTTTGCTAGCAGATAGCTTATGACCTACTGTGGAAAATAGGCTAATTTTTTGGAAGAGTTGCCACCTGTTAAAAAGTTTAATGAAATTAATACGCGGAAACGACTGCACGGATTTGCATGAAATTTTGCACACAGATAGCCTATGACATAGGTTGGAAAGTAGGGTACTTTTTTAAGAGTTTCCACCTGTTAGAAATGTTTAATTTAATTAATACGCGGAAATAAGTGAATTGATTTGCATCGAAGTTTTCACACAGATAGCTTATGAGCTAGATTGGAAATAGGCAAATTTTTTTAAGAGTTACCACCTGCTAAACAAGTTTAATTAAATAAATACGCGGAAAAGTCTGAACGGATTTGCAAGAAATTTTGCAAGCAGATAGCTTATGACCTACAGTGGAAAATAGGCAAATATTTTGGAAGAGTTGCCACCTGTTAAAAAAGTTTCAATTATATTAATGCGCGGAAACGACTAAACAGATTTGCATGACATTTCGCAGAGAGATAGTTTATGACCTATATTGGAAAATGGGCTACTATTTTAAGAGTTTCCACCTGTTTGAAAATGAAATTTTGCTCAAAGATGGTTTATGACCTGGATTGAAAAATAGGCTACTTCCTTAACCGGTTTTCCGATCAGAACGAAATTTAGTACACTTACTACGGATTTCGGAAGGACGGTCTTAGACTGAAAGTAAGTCCGATAACTCAAGGCCCCTCCCATACAAATTGCAATTTTCACATTACATACATATCTCTGGAAGTATTTAGTGATATGGATGTGAAATCAATGTTGGCATTAATCGATTGATGTTTTAATTAGTTAGTTAATTCGATTAAATTCAATCTGAAACAGTTAATCGTAACCGCGATTAAAAAATTAATTTTTAATCATTAACTCTTAATTTGATCAAGTAGGTTTTGTGATTAATTAAGGTATGCTGGAATTTCCCTGTGCACACAAAGCAAGTTAATCCGGTATGGCTAAGTCGGGTTTCCTCATCAATCTAAGCAATTTGGTGTGCATTTTCATTAAGATATATATCAACAAACGTTTTACAAACTAGGTTTGTAAAAGTTCCCATTTTGTATATTACTAATAACAATAATTATAATTTTTTTATATTATGTGCTTTTTATAAGCATAAAACACAAAATAATTACTATAACTGGTGTTTGGTTTCAAACTCGGACAAACTAGACAAATTAATCAGATTTTATTTTTAATTGGATTAACGATTAATGTTTTAAATTAATTAAACGTAATCGCAGCCAGCGATTAACGATTAAAAAAATGTTATCATTAATCGTACAGTTGATTACGACTAATTAATGTAAATCGTCAACGGCGATTAACATTTTAATCGTTAATTTTTAATCGTTAATCAGATTAACAGTTTGCCAACACTGTGCGAAATCATGTTTATATTCATGGAAAAAATGGACGTATTTGGAAAAGAGGCGTAGCACCTCCCATACTGACTGAAAGTTTCATATTGCATATCTCTTCAAATGTATGGGGTAAAGCACTCAAGCTTGGTATGGAAATACATATGTATGTATGTATGTGAAACTAATACCATACTCATGGAGAAAAATGAGAGTTATTGGAAAAGGTGGTGTGGCAACTCCCATGCAAATTGATTTTTCTTTGCTGCATATCTCTGGAAGTGTTTATTTCAGAGGACTGGAACTTGGCACCGAGATGTGTATACAAAATTAATTCCATACTCATGGAGAAGAATTTGCGTTATTCGAAAAGGGGACATAGTTCCTGCCGTACAAATTTACTGTTTTATACTGCTTATCTCTCATGGTAGAGTACTGGGAAGAAGATTAGGGTTATAAGAAAACGGCGCGTGGCACTTCCAGTACAAATTTACTTTTTCTTGCCACATATCCCAGGAAGTGTTTGTGGAAGAATACTGGAACTTGGTATGGAGTTGTGTATACAAAATGTATCAATTGCTCATGGAAAAAATGTGAGTTATTAAAATAGGAGGCATGTCGCCTCCCATACATGCTAAAAGCTTCTCTAAAAACATATCTCTGGAAGAATAGAAAATCTCTCGAAGTATTTTAAATTTGTTATGGAGATTTTTTTTAAGTGCCGTACTGACAGAATAAATTTCATTAAATGGAAAAGGGAGAGTCGGGTTCGGCCTTGTAAGCTAAAGCTCTCTTGAGGCATTTGCTACAGTAATGAGAAGTGGTATTTTATCAAGGCCAGGTTACTAAATTTGAGTTGGAAATATTAGAACCCGCCGTGGCACCTCCAAGAAGGTTACACGTTCACGCGTCGTATACCTGGAACCATTTTAAGGTAAACTTAGAGGGATTGATATCTTTCGTATGCCTAGCGCGCAGACGAGATTTTATAATTTCATAGTTTTAAACGGCCTAAATACCTTAACTCGCTTAAAAAATAACGATCTATAACGAAATGGGCACAGAAAAAAAATCTAATATCATTATATTTGTATAAAAGCGCGGGGTGAAACCCGCGGGTATAAGCTAGTGTATGTATATATATGAAACTTATACCATACTCATGGAGAAAAATGAGAGTTATTGGAAAACGTGGTGTGGCAACTCCCATGCAAATTGATTTTTCTTTGCTGCATATCTCTGGAGGTGTTTATTGCAGAGGACTGGAACTTGGCACCGAGATGTGTATACAAAATTAATTCCATACTCATGGAGAAAAATTGCGTTATACGAAAAGGGGACATGGTTCCTCCAGTACAAATTTACTGTTTTGTACTGGTTATCTCTAGAGGTGTTCATGGTAGAGTACTGGGACTTGGTACTGGGGTATGTAAAATCAATTATAAACTCATGGAAGAAGATCAGGGTTATAAGAAAAAGGGGTGTGGCACTTCCAGTACAAATTTACTTTTTCTTGCCACATATCCCTGGAAGTGTTTGTGGAAGGATACTGGAACTTGGTATGGAGTTGTGTATGCAAAATGTATCAATTGCTCATGGAACAAATGTGAGTTATTAAAAAACGACGCATGCCGCTTCCCATACACACTAAAAACTTCTTAATACATATCTCTGGAAGGATAGAAAATCTCTCGAAGTATTTTAAATATGTTATGGAGGTTTTTTTTTATAAGTGCCGTACTGACAGAATAAATTTCATTAAAGGGAAAAGGGAGAGCCGGGTTCGGCCTAATAATCTAAAGCTCTCCTGAGGCATTTGCTACA
>NW_023469946.1:0-5130 GCF_013731165.1 Rhagoletis pomonella | reverse complement strand
ATTGCAGACAAGGAATTTTTCGATTTTTGCCCACTTAAACGGCACTGGTTGACGTCGGTATTCGGATTCAGTTTTTTAGTACATAAGGACTGGAAAGTATTGAAAATGTCCTTTCAAAATGTTATCCTTGAAATTTCGCAATATTTGTTTTTGAATTAATTATTTGTTAAGGACTTTATCAGCTTCAAAAATTACCTATTCTTCCTTGTGAATCTAAAAAATGTTATTTTGTCTAGGAGAGATGGAAGCAATTTTTTCGACTTGAGTTGTTGAAAAGTAATAAATGTCTAAATCCCGGGATACCGGGATTGCGATAACGACATCCCGAAAATCCCGGGATCGTAAAAAGCGAAAAAATTAACATCCTAGTGTAGTTGATTCCAAAGATTTTTTTTAAATATTTTTATTAAAAGTTAACAAAACTTAATTTATTTTTATGTTGTTAGCAATTCGAGAAAAGTTTGAATAATAATGAAAATTTTCTGTTTGATTGACGAACCACAAAAATCACATAAATCTAAAATTTCCAAAATTACAAAGTTGGAATGAACACAGTACAATAAAAGGTAATAACACAAATACAAACCCTACAATACTCCCCCTTCTAGAGAATTAATGTTATATAAATTAAAAGTAACTCGTTTCTTATTTGATGTTGTGTTATTCATTGTATTCGTGTTTGTTTCTGGTATTAGTTCTGTTTCAATCATTGCTGGTTTTAGTCTGTCTATCGGAATTGTTTTAACCTCATTATCTACTTCAAGTTTGAAATATTTTTTGTTTTTTTTAACAACCTATATGGTCCTTCGTATGGTTGTTGCAATGATCTTTTATTAATAACACGCATAAAAACAAATTTACAAGTCCCCAAATCCTTTGGTATATATACAGGGGCGCACCCAGGAATATATTTTATATATTTATATTTCTGAAGATATATCACCGGAAAATACTGAAAATTTTCTTCAGATAATACGCTCTTTAAAATATATTTATGCAAGTTTTATGTACAGTATGTAATAAATAAATAAACGTTTTCAAATTCATAAACTGCACTTTATTTACATAAGATTAACAGAACTCAAACACTTTTAACCGACTTCAAAAAAAGGGGAGGATATCAATTCGCCGGAATACATAATTTTGGACCACGAAAACCGATTTCAATAATCCTGTGTTTTATTGGAAAGATGGTACCTCAAGGTTCGTCCCGTGATTTGGTTTAGAGATCCGATGATTGGATAATGAAGAAATTAACGGTACCCCTAAATTTGAATATAAGAATTGAAGTCGGTTGTGTTCTTTCCTTAAAAACTACTTGTTTAATAAAAAGTTCTATAAACTCAAGATGCGCTCAACTTTCAAAAGTACCTAATATTGAGAGCTATAATTCCCTTGTGTGCGCTAATGTATATATATCAGAATTTTGATTATGCCTTAAATTTGATTTAACATTTTTAAAATGTTCCCGTAAATTGCCTAAAACTTCAATTGGGGAAAATTTTTCTTCAGATGGAACCACAAGTTCACCGGGTAGGCGTAAATTTTGCCCAAAAACCATCCCAGATGATGTGGCTGAAATACTTTCTTTATACATCGATCGTAAACCAAGAAGTATTATCGGCAGCTCATCATACCAATTGTTGATTCCATTTCTAGCCATTATCGTAGCTTTTAACTGCCTGTGAAACCGTTCTACCATACCATTCCCTTGAGGATGATATGCAGAAGTTGTAACGTGATGACTACCAAGCAATTTTGTTAGTTCCGAAAACAATTTTGACATAAACTGAGTACCCTGATCTGTAGTGATTTTTAACGGTACCCCAAAACATGAAACATATTCTCTAAAAAATTTATTTGCAACCACTGCCGCTGAAATGTCCTTTAATGCATATGCCTCGGGCCAACGCGTGAACCTGTCAACTATTGTAAAAATGTAACGATGTCCTTTCGATACAGGAAGAGGTCCAACAATATCTAAATGAATATGATCAAATCTACTTTTGGGAATCGGAATTTTAATTACTGGAGATTTAGTGTGACGATTAACCTTCGATTTTTGACAATTTATACATTCTTTTGACCAAATATTAATTTCTTTGTGCATTTTTGGCCAATAGTACTTTTTAATAATTAGACGACGTGTAGCTTTTGTACCAGGATGTGTAATGCCATGTAACGTATTAAACACTGTCTTGCGTAAACAATTTGAAACAAATGACCTAGGATTCTCACCTGTCATTTCACACCAAATATTAAAATTTAAAAGTGGGATTTAAATTAATTTAAGGTTATGTGACGTGTCTCCAGATTTTAATGTGTTTAGTTCCTCGTCCTGTTCTTGTTCATTTTGTAAAACTTTGAAATTCAGTTCTGTACCCTTAATTGCATCAACTTCGAAAGCTCGAGATAATGTGTCAGCTATAATTTTCTCCTGTCCTTTAATATATCGTATGTCATTAGTAAATTGTGCAATGAATTCCATATGTCTAGTTTGTCTCGGACTACGTTCGGTTTTTGAACTCAAAGCATATATCAAAGGCTTGTGATCTGTAAAAACTGTAAATTGTCGTCCTTCTAAAAGATAGCGAAAATGTTTAATGTTCAAATAAATAGCTAGCAACTCCCTGTCAAATGCACTGTACTTAACCTCGGATGGAGAAAGTTTCTTAGAAAGGAAAGCTAGTGGCTCTGATTTGTTATCAAACTTTTGATGTATGACACCACCAATTGCCGTATTAGATGCATCCACATTTAAAGAGAGTTTGGCATCTTTGTTAAAATGATTTAACAATATCGTAGACGCAAACTTTTCTTTAATACATTCAAAGGCTTTATTTGTTGTGTCATCCCAAACTAAGGACTTGCCACGTTTCTTAGATGTTCGATTGATTAAATCGTAGATAACTGCCGTAAACTCAGCTAATTTTGGTACATATCGATGGTAATAATTAACCATGCCTATAAATTTCTGCGTCTGTTTAATAGATTTAGGACGTTCAAAACTACGAATTGCTATCACTTTTTCATCAGAGGGTCTAATTCCTGCCCCAGAAATATTATGTCCTAAAAAGTCAACACTTGTTACACCGAAAGTACATTTACTTGGTTTGATATTTAACCCGTACTCTGTTAGGCGTTGGAAAAGTATACGGATATCTTTAAAATGCTGTTCTTCATTTTCACTTGCAACCAATAGATAATCAATATATGTAAAAACAAAATCTAAACCACTAACTACTTCATTAATAAATCTTTGAAAAGTTTGCGCTGAATTTCTTAGTCCGAAAGGCATTCGTATAAATTCAAACATACCGAAAGGTGTCGTTATTGCAGTTTTATAGATATCCTCTTCTGCCATTGGAATTTGGTGGTAGGCCCTTACCAAATCTAATTTCGAAAATATATACTTATTTCTGAGATTCATGTTATAATCTTGAATATGAGGTAAAGGATAACGGTCCGGTACAGTCACAACATTAAGTCTCCGAAAATCACCACAAGGACGCCAGTCATTCAGTTCTTTTTTAGGTACAAGATGCAGTGGAGATGCTACACAAGAATTTGAAGGTCTACAAATCCCTGTCCTCACTAAAAAATCGAATTCAGTTTTGGCTACTTTAAATTTAATCGGATCCAAGCGCCTTGGCTTAGAGAATGGCAGCTTTCCTTCAGTAAAAAGTCTGTGAACCGTAGAATGTTTAACCGGTTTCGAATAATCTGGTTCAGCGATCAAAGAAGGAAACTCCTTCAACAATCTTGTATACTTGTTCTCTACTACGAAAATTTTTGGAAGCGAAATGTTACAAACACATGAAACTGTGTTAACCGAAAGACTTGTTACTGGATCAACTAAACGTTTGCATTTCATGTCAATTAAGAGACCGTATTTGCAAAGAAAATCTGCACCAATAATAGGTTTCGCAATATAAGCTATGATAAACGTAAATGGGAACTCGCGTCTTAAACCTAAATTTATATTTAAAATCTTTTTACCATACGTTGAAATCGTTGAACCATTGGCTGCAGTAAGTATTATATCTGAAGAACGTTTTGTATGAGGGAATTTTTTTACCGGAAGTATAGAAATTTCTGCTCCACTATCAATCAAAAAATTTAGTTTGTTTGTTTTATCAAAAATAAATAGGCGACGTGTGGTAATATCTTAATTTCCATTGTTTGCCGCCACAACAACGGATGACTCTAGTTTAACGATTTTTTGTTTTTAGAAAAAGCACAAGGCTGTTGACATTTCTGAGCCTTATCACCAAATTTGTAATGGTATCTACATAACCAATTTTGACTATCACGAGATTTTGATCTACCTCTATATGGACTTCTAAAACAATTCCTATTATATGATCTATATCTAGAATTTTGATTAATTTGTTGCTTAATAGAATTTAATTCAAAGGAAAGTTTTTGAAAATTTTCGCACATAAGATTCGTCGTTTTAACTAAATTCTCAATAATTGTGTCTTGTGATTTAGAATTTTGAAAACTATTCATAGCTATATCAGTTTTATTAATCACTTCCCAAATATTATCAGCTAGTTTCACCAATTCATTTATATCATTGGTACTTGAACTAGCTAATATCACACTAAGATTTTTTGGCAATTTTCTCAGCCAAAGTTTCTTTAAAATATCTTGACTAAAATTGGAACCTGCAAGCAACATGAGCGACCGAGAAAATTCAGAGGGTTTACGATCACCCATCTCTGAATCTGACTAAATTTTATCTAATTTCTTATTTTCGCTTAAAGAATGCCTTTCAATTAAGACTTTTTTTAATTCTGAAAACTTGTTGTTATGCGGAGGATTTTGAATGAAATCTAATATTGTAACTATTACTTCTTGCGGAAGCGCTGTGATTGTATGTTCATATTTTGTAGTATCTTGTGTAATGTTTTTCATGTTAAATTGCATTTCTGTATGCACAAACCAAGCTTCTGGACAACTCTTCCCAAATTGCGGAAGCTTCACTGAGGTTGCATATACCTCATTACTTTGACTAGCATAAGGATTTGCCAACTCCTCTTGAAAAGAGTTGTTTTGCAAATCTATAAGCGAGTCATTTAAATTACACAGGTTTACAAAAAAAAAAAAGTTTATGCATATTAAACC
>NW_023469945.1:2535-5130 GCF_013731165.1 Rhagoletis pomonella | reverse complement strand
ACTGCTACCAAACTGTGCGGCCAAATTATCAGTGAAACAAAACAAACAGAACGGATAATAATTGAACCAGATCTCTATCAGGATCATATCGTTGTTGTTGAATTTGCGTGCAAAATTTTTGTGCGGATCCTGATTATTGCCCAAGAAAACATAGCTAGAGTTGCGACAGAGTTGCATTGGCTTCTGTTTATCATGTTTATTCAGTGAAATCGCTGGATAAATTTATCAGAAATGTGTAAACGAGTTTCCATACAAATTTTGAAAGTTAATTTATAAGGTTTACACAATTATAAGTTTATACCGTTTACAAAGCATTTATAAGGTTTGATGAATACCCTTAGGGCCAATTTCAAATGAATATTTAAATGGCACTTAATTTTAATTGTGGATTGTTGTTTAAATGCCATTTAACTTTCGTCGAGTTTCAGATCAACTTTGTTTAAATATACAAAACAATTGGTAGCGCTGCTGCTTTTTCCTTGAAGTTGTGGTTGCATTTGCTTATTTGTTTACATTTTGTGCTGAACACCTGATTGTTTTTTGGTGGGATTGATTAAACAACCTACCAATCAATCTTGGTTGTTTAGTACAAACACAGGGTTGCATATCTCATATTTAACTAGCCAGTATTGGCCATTTAAGTGCAGATTAAATGTATGATCTGAAAATGAATAGTGGAAGTTAATCAACAATCTGTACTTAAATAGGCCATCTGAAATTGGGCCTTAATTATTTAAATCAAATGATCAAAAGTGTACCCACTCGGAGCGAATTACGCATATTAATACTAAATAATTTCCAACTTTCTACCATATTATACGTTTATATTTTAATGTAATATTATTAATTCCTGAAGAATATAGAAGCTACTATCAAACTTCACATGTGAATGCTTGGCAAACAATATTTCATTCTAATGATCAATATTGATCGCGCTCGGAGCGAATTTGGGAACACGATATAAAATATCGTCGTTTAAAGTACAGCATCGCGTATCTACAAAATGTAAAACCGCGTATCAAGATAATGCAAAACCGCGTATGTGAGGTTGCATAAATTATTTGCTAGAGAGTAAAAACACTTATATTTTGAAATGATTATCTTTTTTAAAAAGCAATCGCATTTCTGGCTAGTATATTTCAGGACGAATGGATAAGGATTGAGCCAAGAGCGTGTGTGAGCAAATCCAGTTTTTTTTTAGCAAATGTCAGTTACGCGGTTTTGCAGAATGACGATACGCGGTTTTGTACTTTAAACGACGATATGCATATTAAGACTAAATAATTTCTCACCTATTATAAGCTTATGTTTTAATATAATATGATTAATTACTGCAGATAATATTAACTCCGATCAAATTATAGTATTAATTGTTTGACAAACTATTTAAATGAAACTACCAACAGTGAACACGCTCGGAGCGAATTTCGGAACACTTCATAAAATATTTACAGATGAAGTATATTATTTGGTGGAGATCAAAATGTATTTAATAAATTGTGACTGAATTTGGTATTGCTCTCAGAAGAACCATCCTATAAAGTCAAATTGGAAAAACAATTTCATGAATTTTGAATTGTTTGGTTAGTTTTTTGACATAATAGTACTTTAAAAGAGAGCCGCAGTGAGTTGTCAATAACACCTTGTTTAATAAACCCATGATACAAATATTTAGAGGTAAAACCGCTCGCTCAATTCGTCGGCCATCATTAATTTTTTGAGTTTGTCTACTTTATAAAATTGAAATTTCGCGAGCAACTCAAATGCCAAATAAAAGTAAAACAAAAAACAAATAAATGAAAATATTAAAATTTTCTTTTATTTGAGATTGAAAATGAGAAGTTCTTTGTGAGATTGAAAATTTGAAAACATTTTTGTTATGTTAGAAAACTTCAAAAATGTTCAGGCTGCCCCTCAGCGGTTTTATCTTCTTGTCACGAACAAGTTTTCCTTTATTTATTTTTACTTAAATCTTTAAATATGTATGTATCTTGATTATTTTCTGTAAAATACGTATTCATTTTTTAACCGATTTAAAAAAAGGAGAACAGTCAGGTCAACGTAACTAGAACTACGCGCATTGAGGTCGGTTGTATTTTTTGCTCAAAATTACTTGTTATTATTGAGATACAGTTTACTATTTAGAGATTTCTCGACATACTTGTTCACATTTCTGTTATTTATTATTTTTCGTATTAGTCATTTAAAGGTTTAGGACTTACTGTGGGTGCTTTAAGTTTCAATTTATAATTATGGGCATATAAAAACAATTGTGATATTTTATTTTATTTTAAATTATGAATTTTATTCGTGCAATTTTTTTATGTTTAATAGTTTTGAGAACACATTTTGGTTTTGTTGTATTTTTTATTGCATGCCTTAAACTTTTTTATTTTATGTTATAATGGTGAAAATATGCCTTCTGCCTTTGTCAAGCACTTTAGCTAGGCGCGAGAAATTTAGCCTATGTGCGTAAGAGCATGGAGTAGGTATACGGCTGTGTTGCCGCGATTCTCCAACATCTTGTCAAAGTGGAATACATATTAGTGGCTATCACGGAATCCGTCGTAGTCCGATTTTTCATAAAATCTACGA
>NW_023469945.1:0-2435 GCF_013731165.1 Rhagoletis pomonella | reverse complement strand
TAATTCGACCCATACTTAGTCACAACCGGGATTGAGTTCCGAGTCGAATATGCTAGGCGAACTCTGACCTAACTTTTATTTTCTTTTCTACCAGAATTACGGAAACCACCCTGACTTACTGAAACCCCAGATTGAACCTTTTAAACCATTAAATTCATTGCTTTACAAATACAAGAATGATAGGAGCCGACTCAGTACTGACTAAATCAGTAGACTTATTGTTCCGGAGACCGGCTGGACAAAACTGATCCACCCAGCATTACAAGCGAATACTGACGCGGAAAATAGCTCAAGCATTAACTCCGGTGGTCCCGTATCATAGAACTAAACTTATTGATCTACCAATACTGAGTCTGACGAACCCTAACTGTCACCTGACGTAACTCCGAGATGGTAATGTTTTGCCCGGCTAAATTCATCTTAATTTTAAAACTCTATATCTCAGGGGTGAGTCGTGCCCCACGTTCTTGTGATTTTACCACCTAACTCTCTTGATAACTTAAAAGATGCAATTAAAATTTCACGAAAGGTTGTAAATAATATTTTTAGAGGAAAAAAATCTATAATAAAAGCACCACGTGTAATACCATTACCTAAATCTGGAGGATTTCTCCCATTAGCGCCTTTATTCGTAGCATTAGGAGCACTTGGAAGTCTATCTGGCGGTACAGTAGGAATTATTAAAACAATCAATGCTATAAAAACTGGAAAGGAGCAGTTATTGGAGGCGAAACGTCATAATAATACAATGGAAGCTATTTCAATGGGAAAAGGAATGTTTTTAAAGCCCTATAAAAAGGGATTCGGATTATATTTAAAACCATACCAAAAAAAACTCTTAATGAAGCTACCCAGAAGACCTCTTGCTGATGTAGACTTAAAGAAGTATTCAAAATTTATTCCAAGTTTTAGAGGGGTATTCATGTGTGACACTTTACCCCGTAAACCATTTAAGAGAGAATGTGGAATAATAAATTTGGATAGTTCAAAGGGTCCGGGAACGCATTGGGTAGCTTACTGGAAAAACGATAATGAGATTGATTACTTCGATAGCTTTGGAAACTTACAGCCTCCCTAGCAAATAATAAAGTAATTAGGAAAAAACACTAACTATAACTATAATCAAAAGCAAAGCTATAATTCATATAATTGTGGACATTTATGCTTAAAATTCTTATTATCAAAATAAATAAGTAATTATAAAACTTTCTTTTATTTCAAATTAAATTTTATTTGTTCTCAGCATCAACATCAACAGGCCTTTCCATTCATATACACATACATATTAAATACTTAGCAATCAACTATGTACACATTATTAACACACTTTTCTAGGGGTGGAGCATATATATATGTATATACATATGTACGTATGTACGTTTGTATATATTTCTGACTGCATGCCAACACACTTTACTAATTTTCGACATATAAACCACCTGGTATCGGATTTCTCAGATTTCCATCAGCGGTACACCCTGTGATCGATTCCGGTTCTGAATGGTATCGGATTTCCATCAGCGGAACACCCTGTGATCGGTTCCGGTTCCGGACTCAGACTTATCACCAGCGACGTCTTGCGGCTTTTATCTGGGTTCTGAACTTGGATTACGATCGGCGACATCTTTTGGCGGAGCAGCAAAGCTTGCGGCAGAGCACCAAAACCGTATAGCGGTTCTGCACCGGAGCAACAGCAAACCATATGCTAGCAGCGCTGCTGCACCGGCTCCAGAACCGGCATAAATATACTACTAACGACAAGAAACGTCTAGCTCGTGAGGACGAATTACGACCTGAAAACGAAAACGCCACGAGTCCGTTAACAATAATGGGGGATTTCGTAAGAAAACCCGAGCCTTTGCAAACCGAGGGAAATTTATCTGAAAACTGGCGACGATTTAAAAGAAACTTTGACATATACATGCAAGCTGCCGAACTAAATAGAAAGTCAGATGCTGTTAAAATTAATGTATTCTTGAACATAATTGGTGAGCGTGCTGTTGAGCATTTTGTATTTTACCAATGAAAGCAAAAAGACGGAGAGCCATTGTTATGGGTTACTGTTCGCCGCACAAAAATCTAACTATATTATTCTTCGGCATGTAGTACACCCGGTAATCTGTCAGAAAAATTTACTATCTAATATTGTCCAGGGCGTACGGCAACGCTAAAACTTCCAATGTGAGTCTGCCATCTTGACAACTCTTGGTGGGGTTGCCACTACATGGAAAATTACCCGCAAGCACATAAAATGCCTCTAAGTGGGAAAGAGACCACTACACCTTTAGCCGAGAGACACAACCGGAGATAACGTGTCGTGATACCATTGGCGCCGCGAACTGCCGTTACCAAAATTTCCGCTAAACTGCCGTTATAAAACCCACGCGAGACTCCCGTTACCAAATTACGCGTGATATAGAGATGGCCGAAATGAT
>NW_023469944.1:0-5130 GCF_013731165.1 Rhagoletis pomonella | reverse complement strand
GGATAATATTCCGGTTAGAAAGAAAAAACCCTATAGATTACCCTGGTTTCTATGGATTTAAAAAAGCTTAAAAATCTTAAAAAAAATTATTTTAAGAAGTTTAAATCTACGAAGAGCCATTCGTTTTTCGTTAAATATAAACGAGCTTTAAAAAATTTCAACTACTAAAATAAATCTCTTTATAATAACTAAATTTGTAGCATGGAGTTGAACATTAAATCGAATCCTAAGACTTTCTGGAATTACATAAAATCCAAAAGGAGCTGCGCTAGTGTTCCCACCGGCGTATTTTTGGATAATAATTATGCGCAAAGCTCAAGTGAAGCGGAAAATTTATTTGCTGAGTTTCTTAAATCCAATTTTGTTGATGAAGACCATGATCAGCCATGCGACTTTTCCTCTAATCTAGACTACTCTTTGGACCTCGGGGCTCTATGCCTTTCATCTGAGGATATTAGTAACGCTTTGGTTAAATTGAAATCTTCCTCCCAAATTGATGTCGATGGTCTTTCAGCAGTTCTAATAAAAAATTGTCCTGCTTTGGTCTATCCTCTGAAAGTAATTTTTAACAAATCTTTATCGTCGGTGAGTTTCATTGACGCATGGAAGCTCACTTCCATAACGCCCATCTTTAAGAGTGGCAATAAAAATGACGTAAGGAATTATAGGCCCATTTCTAAGCTCTCGACTATCTCAAAAATATTTGAACACGCAATCAATGCAAAGTTGAGCTTTGCGGTTAAATCTTTAATTTGCCCGAATCAGCATGGGTTTGTCGCCGATAGATCTACAGTATCGAATCTAGCTGTTTTCAGTGAATACTGCATTGAGTCTTTCTCGGCTGGTTTTCAGGTCGACTGTATCGACTTTTCGAACGCTTTCGATAAGGTCTCTCACAGAGTCTTAATTAAAAAACTTGGTTGTCTTGGTGTTCACTCTGCTTTTCTGTAATGGATAAACTCTTACTTATGCAATAGACGTTGTGTTGTTACATTTGATGGTATTTCATCTACCCCCTTTGTTGCCTCCTCTGGAGTCCCACAAGGAAGTGTCTTGGGACCACTCCTATTTGTACTTTTTATTAATGATATCACAAGCTGCTTTTCATTTGCCAAATGATTGCTTTATGCTGATGATTTAAAGATTTTCGCAGCGATTAAGACCCCAGAAGATGCCATTATGCTTCAAACTGATATTGATAGGCTTTACTTGTGGTGCCAGAAGTCACGGCTCTCACTGAACCTGTCTAAGTGCTTTCAAATGACTTACTCGAAAATATCCAACATTATACCTGCTACCTACAATATATCGACTTGTGACCTTCAGTGTGTTAGTGAGACTAAGGACCTTGGCGTCATTTTTGATAATAAATTCTCTTTTAATAACCACATAAATTATATCACTTCCAAATCCTTCTCCATGTTGGGTTTCGTAAGACGAAATGCCTCTAAGTTCTCTGATGCCTAAACAATCAAGTTACTCTATGTATCGTTTGTTAGGTCACACTTATAATATGCTGCTTTTGTTTGGAGACCAAGTAGCCAGCAAGCTATCAATAGAATAGAACGTGTACAAAAAATGTTTCTTACGTTTGCACTTCGGTCTTTGAACTTTGTGGATCCCATAACATCCTATTCTGCTCGTCTCATGCTTATAAGCCTCAAGTCCTTAGAAATTCGTAGGTCTGTCCTTTACTCGTAATGTCATAACTGTAGTCATTGATTGTCCTTACTTGTTGGAAAGGATTCGATTTAATGCTCCCCAGCGATCTCTTCGGAACTTCTACCCTTTTTATGTGGATAACTATAAAACTAAGTACGCCAGTAATGCCCCCATTACTCGCGCTTTACGTGAATTGAATTCCCTTAATAGTAATGCTGATCTGGATTTTTCAATTTCAAGGATTGCTTTTTTGAATCTTTTGAACTCTATATTATAGTTTTTTAATGAAATATATTTTAAATGTGTATTAATAGTCTGTACTAAGTTACTATGTAAATAGTCTGTAAGGATTGAAATTCATAGACTTAAATAAATAAATAAATAAATCCGAGCGCACATGACGGAACAACGCACAAAACCATACAAATGCCCAATGTGTAATAAACCTCAACACACTCTCTCTCAGTGCTCCAAATTTCGTCACCTGCCAACTCAGGATCGCAGAAAGTTTGTGAGAGAACACAACCTCTGTTTTAATTGCCTATGTCAGACCCATTTGATAAAAGACTGCTCAAGTAAATATACTTGCTCCCATTGTCAAGAACGGCATCACTCAATTCTTCATGAAGACACGCCTCCATGCCCCCAAGACAGCAGTCTCGAACTCAAAGAACGACATATCAGGTCGCTTTGATGGCGCCCACTAATTCCAACCCACAAAGTGCAGCTGGGTGGGCAACCAATCATGAGGAGCCTTCTTGCTCAAACAGAGCAAGAGTACAGTCGTTCTACTCGGAAAATGAGAGCAAGATTCTCCTTCCCACAGCAATAGTTCCAGTTGAACACAAGGGCGAGATCTTCAAACTCAGAGCTCTCATAGATCAGGGTTCGGAACGAACCTTTATTTCCTCCAAAGCCCAAAATAAACTAAGGCTACCATACCAAACTTCTAACTTTGAAATTTCTGGCATGGGAGGAAGAGTTGTTCAGACTTCGAACAAACTATGTCATCTCATCTTAGCCTCCGCAGATTTGACCACGAAAATAAAGGCTCAAGCAATAGTACTACCCCAGTTAACGAAACTTCTTCCGAAATTCCAGCCAACTCTCGAACAACGAGAAAAGTGGTCTCACCTCCAGCTAGCAGACACCAACTGCGACTCCTCGTCCCAAATCGATCTGGTCATTGGCAGTGACCTCATTCCTGAAATAATGCTGGAAGGCATTGAGAAAATTTCCAAAAATCTGCTTCCACAAAACACCATTTTCGGTGGGATCTTAAGTGGTCAAATTTCCGAAAAAATTGCCTGTTTCTCTACTCAAGCTGCACCGATCTCCAATGAGGTTTTAGATTCCCAGCTGCGAAAGTTTTGAGAGCTAGAAGAGGTTCCGAAACCCAAGCTTACTTCGCCTGATGATGAAAATTGTGAAAAATTCTATCAGTTCACCACTACACGAGCAACTGATGGTCGTTATGTAGTCAGACTGCCCTTTAAGCCAAGCTTCCCAGACCCAATCTCCCTTGGCCCGTCTCACACCCCGCTCTCCAACAGTGCCTGAGCATGGAAAGAAATTTGCTCAGAAAAGGCGATCTAAAATCCCTTTGAGAAAATGTATTAAACGAATATCTCACCCTCAACCATATGGAAGAAACAACTTCCCATGAGATATCTTCGCAAGGCAAATATTGGCCGTTCTACCTCCCACACCACGCGGTTATAAAACCCGAAAAAGGAACTACCAAAGTCCGAGTCGTCTTCAATGCTTCGAAGAAATCGGGGTCCGGATATTCTCTGAACGGTGTTCTTTACACCGGACCAACCCTCCAACCCGACTTGATGTTATTGATCCTCAAGTGGCGTATGTATCGATTTGTCTTTAACGGCCATGTCGAAAAAATGTATCGACAGATACTGCTGCACAAAGACGACCAAGACTATCAAACAATCGTATTTCGTCCGTCTACAAATAGCCAAATACAAGATTATAAGTTGAAAACTGAGACGTTTGGTTTGAATTGCGCACCCTACCTCGCTATACGCACCCTTCACCAGCTCGCAGATGACGTGCAAACCACGCACCCCTTAGCGGTTCCCATATTAAACAATGAAACGTATGTTGATGATATACTTTCCGGTGGTCATGATCTCCCTTCAGCCGAAGAATCCCTCTCTCAAGCCATCCAAGCGCTCAATTCGGCAGGCTTCCCACTTAAAAAGATTACAGCCAACCACCCTGAAATTTTGAAAAACATCAACAAAGATGACCTGCTTGACACAAACTTTCTCGAATTTGAAACAGCAAGCACCACCGATACATTTTCGTATACCGTTGATTCCATCCCAGCGTCGTCCGCCAGTACAAAACGACAAATCCTCTCGGCAGTCGCCAAATTGTTTGACCCCGCACGGCTAGAAAAACCCCCTCATTCATTCGTTTCCAATCGCACGGCACAAATTTTAGATCTCGTCGGAAACGCCACCTGGCGACATGTGGGCAGCAGAGACAACCCCGCAGATCTGGGCACCAGAGGATGCAGACCCCTGGACTTAGCGGCCTCTTCGCTTTGGTGGCATGGACCGGAATGGCTATTAAGCCCACCCGAAGCCTGGCCAAAACCGGCCACCCGAAATATGTCCCCTCCCAGAAGTGCGCCGAGCCGAGGCATTACATGCCACAGACGAAGATCTCGATATCTTGATCGCTTCTCCTCGTTTCCCCGTGCACTTAAAGTTATGGCGTATGCTTTCAAATTTATACAGCGTCTTCGAGACCGAGTCAGATAGGTTAGCTCAATTAATTCCATCTCTCTCTCCCATGATGACCTCCGTAATAGCAAATACAGGCTCCTAGCTTTGACCCAATCTCGCTACTTTCCTCGGGAAAAGGCCTGTTTAGCAAACTCCAAACCCATAGGTAAACGGAGTTCTCTGCTTCCCCTCAACCCGTCTTTAGATAAAACCGAGTTGCTCCGCGTGAATGGTCGATTAGCTCACGCAACTTTGAGCTATAATGAAAGACATCCCATCATTATTCCCGAAAGATCCCGGATCGCCATTCTATTCACACGCTTTCTGCACGAACTGCTCCTCCATACAGAAACTCGTCTCATGCAGCAAGTCATAAGGCAGGAATTTTATATCCCTCGGCTTAAGCCCCTCATAAAAAATGCATCTTCCAATGCAAAAGTTGCACGGTCCACAAGCAGCAAACGCGATCGCAGATAATGGCGGCCCTCCCCTCGGAACGATACACGTATGCTCCGCCTTTGACTATTACGGGCGTAGATTTTGCTGGACCTTTCCAGATAAAGGCCTCAATGCTAAGATCGCAGACGTTGGTGAAGGGCAATGTGGTTGTTTTTGTATGTTTCACTACAAAAGCAGTCCACCTCGAGCTGTGTTCCGATCTGACCACTGCCGGATTTCTCGCTACGTTTGCTCGCTTCGTCGGACGACGGGGTTATCC
>NW_023469943.1:5001-5130 GCF_013731165.1 Rhagoletis pomonella | reverse complement strand
TGGGGGTGAATATGTAAATGAAGAAAAGAATGGACATATTTAGATCAAGATAAAGGAAAAGATCTTTGAAGACCAAGACGACGAAGATGAAGATGAAGATGAAGATGAAGATGAAGATGAAGATGAAGA
>NW_023469943.1:0-4991 GCF_013731165.1 Rhagoletis pomonella | reverse complement strand
GAAGATGAAGATGAAGATGAAGATGAAGATGAAGATGAAGATGAAGATGAAGATGAAGATGAAGATGAAGATGAAGATGAAGATGAAGACGAAGATGAAGATGAAACACACCACAACTTAACCCCCACACCGTAATTCACCACACTTCAACTCTCTCACCACACCTTAACTCACCACACCTCAACTCACCACACCTTAACTCCACACACCTAAATTCACCACACCTTAATTCACCACACCTCAACTCACCACACGTTAACCCCCCACACCTAAATCCACCACACCGTAATTCACCACACCTCAACTTTCTCACCACACCTTAACTCACCACACCTCAACTCACCACATCTTAACTCCCCACACCTAAATTCACCACACCTAAACTCACCACAGATAAATTCACCACACCTAAACTCACCGCACCTCTTAAGCCCACCACACCTGAATTCACAGCGCCGTAACTCCCACACCCAATTCCACCACATCGCAAACCACCACTCCCAATTTCCCCACATGAAATGATATCACTTTATGTGGCATCAATGACATTGCTTTAATATTGATACTGAATTAAAGAAATATGCTAAGCAGCAGTTTAGAAATCAGATTTACGAAGATTAAGATTCATGCAAGTAAGAAGGTAAAGTTGAATATGTAGAAGAAGAAAGGGATAAAGGCAAAGATTAGAATAAAAGTAAAGAAACCTAAATACAAACGAAGGTGGATATGAAGATGAAGATGAAGATGAAGATGAAGATGAAGATGAAGATAAGGATAAAAATCATAACCCCTTAACTTTAACTCATCTTAACTTAAAAACTTACTCCACCTGAGCTCACCACACATTAATTCACCACACTTTAACTCCCCAAACCTAAATTCACCACACCTCAACTCGCCACACCTTAACCCCCGCACCTAAATCTACCACACCTAAATCCACCACCCTTAATTCACCACACCTTAACTCACCTCAACTCACCACACCAAAATTCACCACACCTCAACTTTCTCACCATAACTTAACTCACCACACCTGAATCCACCACACCTAAATTCACCACACCGTAACTCCTACACCCAATTCCACCCCACCGCAGCTCACCACACCCAATTTTACCACATGACATGATGTCACTTGATGTGGCATAAAAGGCAACATCATTTGGCATAAAATGAACCAAAATAAATAAGATTTAGATAGAGGTGAAAAAAGGGATAAAAAGGAAATACAACTGAAGAGTGTGCGATGTTATATTGTGGTGTGTTATGCTTCATATGTTATGTTATTTATTCTTATGTTATGGTTATGTTATGTTATACCAAGTACTAAGCTAAACTCCCCTCCACTTAACCCATTCCAATTAATGTTATTTTAGCTCATTCAACTTACAAAAACTATCCTTAATTTTATCGGTTGAATTTCAACCGCTGGGCGAACACTAGTATTAGTAATTTCGTGATATGACTGGCGGCAAATATTGGAAATTTGGAGACAAAACGGCAGCGTAAGGTAGAAAAAAAAAATTTTTTTGAAATGATTAATAAATAAAAAGAATATAAACCTCTTAGAAAACTCTGGCACGCCTTATGGCCGCCATCTAAATAGCAGTAATTTGCTTAGGGGTAAAGGTTAAAAATTAATTATTGAAATTTTTTTTTCTCTCTTCTCTCTCTGTACAATAAAAATAATGCAAAGGATTTCGACCGAAGAGGAGTCTGATAAAAAATATCATAAAGAAATCAATAGACTTTTTCAAAAGTGTGTAGACACACTTATTGAAGGTACAAAACAGATCCTCTAGAGTCGCAAATCCGAAAAAATCGGACCTAAACCGATTAATATTGAAGAGTATAGGAAAAGAAACAAACTAAATAAAACAGAAGATATCCCAGAAATTCCTGCCCCACAAATTGTACATAGAAGAAAAAGGGCAGGAAGAAAAGTAAAAAGCCGAGTAGAATTAGCAAAGTTATATCAACAACTTAACTTTGCTAATAGCTCAGATAAAAGATTAAAATTACAAGAAGAAATTAAAAATGTTAAAACACAAATAAAGAATAAAAATTTTTTAAACAATAAATTTTTAAAGTAAATTTGAACGCTTATGTTAAAATTCATATACTTTTAATAACCTTTTTCTCATGGATAGTGCATTGCCCGATGATCTTGACTACGAGGCAATAAACAAAATTGTAGATGATCTAGAGTGTGAAAACTCAGAAACTCGTAGATCAGGATCACGAATTAGGGGAAGTAATAGATCCCATTTAAATCACTTAAAACAATTTTGGTTACGTATAGGTATGGGTAGGGAACCCACTATGGAAGACTTAGTATATCCTTCCACATTGGCAGAAGAAGTAAATAGATTAATAAGGAAAACATTCCCTGAAGAATATTAAAATTTGTACATTAAATGACGAGTTTATGAATAAATAAAAATAAAATATTAAAATCGAAATTTTATTTTCTTTCAAACATGACTTGGTGGAAAATTGCACTAAACAGTTCAAAATTACCCAACACCAAAAACAGCTGACGAAGTTAAAAGATTTGTAGCCTTCTGTAATTATTACAGAAGATTTGTACCAAATTTTGCAGAACATTCAAGAAAGTTAACTAGGCTTTGCAGAAAGAATGTTACTTTTGAATGGACAGAAGAATGCCAAAAAGCCTTTGTCTATTTAAAAGAAGCATTAATTAGTCCAACACTTTTGCAATACCCAGACTTCGGTAAAAAATTTTGCATAACGACAGATGCTAGTGGGTATGCTTGTGGAGCAGTCCTTAGCCAAGAACATGATGGCAAACAGTTACCAATTGCCTACGCATCCAGGTCATTCACAAAAGGTGAAATAAATAAAGCAACAATAGAAAAAGAATTGGCAGCAATCCATTGGGCCATAACCTTCTTCAGACCATACGTCTATGGTAGAAAATTCTTAGTAAAAACCGACCATCGCCCATTAACATACCTATTTTCAATGAAAAGTCCTTCATCTAAGCTGACACGAGTAAGATTGGATTTAGAAGAGTACGATTTTGAGGTGGAGTATATAGCTGGTAAAGAAAATCATATCGCGGATGCATTATCCCGCATAACCATTACAAATTTAAAAGATATGTCAGTGGAAGCAAACAAAATATTTAAAATAACAACAAGATCAGCAGCTAAAAAGACCAATAATAAAACTGAAGTCAAAGAAAGTCACAAAGAGAACCCCAAAATTTACGAAGCGCTAAATAAATTTGAAGTAAAAAGACATGTCGAGCTCGTTTTCAATCCTCCGAAATTATATTTCAAAAAAGGAAAGAAAATTTGTAGCAATTTTGATACAAGCTACCTAATTGTTGAGGATAAGATTGACTTAGGACAATTCTTTACCAGGCTCGAAAGAGAAGCCGGCAATTTAGGACTTGTACAAGTACAGTTGTCCTTAGGGGACAAATTGTTTAAAAAGAATTATACTGCAGTAGGCAAATTTATGGAAATGGGAAATAAAGTTCTCAAAAAGTTAACAATCGCTCTAACCCCAGAGGTTATATGTGTGACAAATCCCGGGAAAATTAAAGAAATTCTGCACAAATATCATGACGATCCTATTAGTGGTGGCCACCCAGGAATAAATCGCATGACAGATAAAATCAAGCAGAAATATAGCTGGCTGAATATGAAAAATGACATACGAAAATATGTAAAGAACTGCATCCACTGCAAGAAAAATAAAATTAATAAACATATCAAAGAACCAATGACAATAACAGAGACACCTCCGAAGGCTTTTGATATTGTACAAATCGACACAGTCGGCCCATTGCCAAAGTCGATAAATGGAAACGAATATGCAGTTACCATTATATGCGATCTAACCAAATATTTGGTAGCGATTCCAGTTCCAAGCAAACATGCAACAACTGTCGCTAAAGCCATATTCGAGCATTTCATCCTGATTTATGGCCAAATGAAAACAATTTTAACAGACATGGGCACAGAATACAAAAATAGCCTGTTCAATGAACTGTGTAAATTGTTAAAAATTGAGCATAAAACTTCTACACCGTACCATCACCAGACTTTGGGTACTGTAGAACGCAGTCACCGGACATTCAACGAATATATGCGTGCATACATATCCAGTGACAAAGACGATTGGGATGAATACCTCAAGTATTTCGCTTATTGTTACAATACAACGCCATCAACAACACATAATTATTGTCCTTTCGAACTAATATTCGCAAAACAACCACCAAATTATGAATTTTTGGAAGAAAATGAAATTAGCCCGGTATACAACCATGAGGCGTATGACAAAGAATTAAAATACAAACTTCAAATAGCACAGCAAAGAGCAAGCAAATTAATTCAAGAAGCTAAAGAAAAGCAAAAATCCAATTATGACCAAAATAGCTATAGTAAGGAAATTAAAATAGGAGATTTAGTATTAGTTAAAGAAGAGGCCTCCCATAAGTTAGAGAATAGATATACAGGACACTATAAAGTTAAAACCATTGATAAAAATAACAACTATACTTTAATTCCACATAGCATAGGAGATAGCAATAAAAACAAAAAGGAAATCGTAATTCATAAAAATAGGCTTAAACCAATTTAAAACCTTTAAAAATAAGCATGCCACTTTATCCATAATAATAATTTAGAAAAAAAAAAAATAATAATACACATAAGCATTCCAATTTACTCAACCTTATATACGGCACAAGCCAAAAGAAAACAAAATCAAATATCACATAAAATATACAAACAAACAAAAAAAAACAAAAGGAAAACATGTAACAAAACAATGGTAACAAGATCCTAAAACGATTAAAATTTTGTCAACCCAAACAAACATCAAGCGGTTCACTGAATCAGTAAAATAGATATATATAGTTGACTACAAATATATATATATCTATTTTTTTTTTAAGAGGGAAGGTGTAGCATAAGCACATCGCCCTTTTTACTTTAATTGTCATGTGCACA
>NW_023469942.1:0-5131 GCF_013731165.1 Rhagoletis pomonella | reverse complement strand
AGTATATTTGGGAAATCCCTCAAGGTTTCGAGGATAATCGTAACAATTGGTGTCAGAAGTGGGATTGTTAAATAAATCCCGAAGGATAAACTACTGAAAATGGCGAAAATTCAGGACTTAAAGATTGAGGAGCTGAAACAGGAGTTGGAAAAGCGTAATTTGGCCACCTCCGGAAGAAAAGTGGAATTGTTATCCCGGTTGCGAGAGGCTATGGAAGCTGAAGGCATCGACGTGGACAAATACGACTTCCAAGGTAAACCCGACGATACATCCGCAATGGACGAACAGAAGGATGAGGCTGCATGTTCGTCGAAGGATGTGCAACAGACATCCGGGAAGGTTGAAGAACAGCAAAAGGCTCCTTCGTCATCAACAGTTATGGACATGAACACGTTATTGGCTGCCATGTCACAGATGATGCAAGTACAGGATACACGCATGTCAGAGATGTCATCACAGCTGTCATCACAGATTTCCTCGCAGCTGGAAGCACAGAAAACGTACATGTCATCGCAGCTAGATGAAAAGATTACTCAGCTACATGAGAATTTATTTAAAGATAACGCGGAACTCAGAGAGAGACAGGATAAAATCGAGGAACGACAAGATAAAATCGAAGAGCTAATTCAGGAGAAAGTCGAGGCTAAGGTAGAAGAGTTGGAAGGTCGCCTCCGAGATATGCAGTTGAATCGCCCACCTTCTTCGACCAGCGCGCCCAAGGTAAAGACTCCATCCTTTGACGGCACGATTCCTTTCCAAGTCTTTAAGCTCCAGTTTGAGAAGACAGCTACAGCAAATCACTGGAGCATGGAGGATAAATCCGCTGCACTGTTCGTTGCATTAAAAGGACCTGCAGCGGAAATCTTGCAGACTATTCCTGATTGTGAAAGGAACAGTTACGATGCGTTAATGGGTGCTGTGGAAAGACGTTATGGTAGCGAGCACAGGAGACAGATTTACCAGATGGAGCTGGAAAATCGCTGCCAGAAATCCAACGAGACTCTACAGGAATTCGCCTCCGAGGTTGAAAGGTTGGCTCATTTGGCAATTGGAGATGCATCTGGTGAGCACCTCGAAAGAGTAAAAATCCAGAGGTTCATCAACGGAATGCGGGACGTGTATACCAAGCGCGAGACGTATGCAAATCCAAAGCCAACATTTGCTGAAACGGTCTCGTATGCTCAGACACGTGAAACGGCAGCGCTCCTAAGTAGACCAGCCTACAAAGCCCATCGAGTAGAATTGGAAACACCTGACGTGATGAACGAGATCCTGAAAACACTCAAGTCGATGGCAGGGAAGAATACTCCTGGTGCAACCGAGAGGAAGGATGGTGCTAGAAAATGTTTTAGCTGCGGAAAACCAGGCCACTTCGCACGCGAATGTAAGACGGGTTCCAACAGGTCAAACAGTTCAGCAGTACGTAAACGCAGGACTGAGGATGACGAGCCCAACTCCGACCAGTCGTTAAACTAAAACGAGCCAGCAGCAAGGGGCGCACGCTGGCTCCCGCAATTAAATGCCCCATAATCTCTGTCTCGCGAATTGGCAGAAAGGCGAGCAACGTTACTGTTGGTGGATATGTGGACGGACATGAGCGAGTACTAACTGTGGATACGGGCGCATCACATTCCATCATTCGATCTGATTTGGTCACTAAAGATGTAAGGCCATTACCTGGAGCAAGGTTGAGGACAGCAACTGGTGAGGACACCCAAGTTGTAGGAGAGGTAACATGCAAAGTCGCAATAGGGAATGTGACGGTGTTACACAAGTTCATAGTCGCGGCGATTATGGATGAAGTCATCATTGGATTAGACTTTTTTATTTGGTCAAGGTATGAAGATCGACATGAAGAGCAGGATCATGACGTACGACAACATGGAAGTGCCCCTTAGGTTTGGGTATGATGGTCCGTACAGCAGCAAGCGAGTGATCCTAGAGGAAAGCGAGCAGATTCCACCGAAGTCAGAAGCAGTTGTGTGGGCAAAGATTGATGGAGATTGTGGGACAAACAAATTGTGGGTTGTTGAAGCGACACAAGATTCTACACCGGACGTACTTATTGGTAAAACCCTGGCTAAGATGCAAAAGGATGGACGCATCCCAGTTCGAGTGCTCAATGAGTTCAAATCACCAGTCAAACTCCGAAGAGGAACTGTACTGGGGCAATGTCGAGAGGTAGAGGCAATCTTCAACTGCGGAAAGTTACCTGAAAGCGATTCCATTGGCGAGAATGACATTGCGGAAGACATTAATACATGGACGGAAGGGTTGGAAGAAAAATACCAGCACAAGGCTAAGGAACTTCTCCGAAGATACTGCAACATATTCGACAAGGATGGCGACAAACCAGGCAGGACTAACGTTGTGAAACATCGCATTGATACTGGCGATGCAAGGCCAATCCGTCAAGCTCCTCGGCGTGTTCCACTTGCCAAACGTGAAACTGTTAGCCAAATAATAAAAGAAATGAGTGAGAGTGGTGTGATTGAACCATCAGCGAGTCCATGGAGTTCGCCGGTAGTACTTGTGAAGAAGAAGGATGGTCAAATGCGGTTCTGCGTAGACTACCGGAAACTAAACGATGTGACGAAAAAGGACAGCTATCCTCTTCCCAGGATCGATGACACTCTGGACTCGTTGACTGGAACAAAGTGGTTCTCAACACTCGACCTTAAGAGCGGTTATTGGCAAGTGGAGGTAAGTGACGAGGATAAGGAGAAGACAGCTTTCAGCGTTGGAGACGGTCTGTGGCAATTCACGGTGATGCCCTTTGGATTATGCAACGCTCCTGCCACTTTTGAACGACTTATGGACCATGTGCTCAAAGGACTGCATTGGAAAACATGTTTGGTGTATCTAGACGACATTATCGTATTGGGTAAAAGCTTTGAGGAACACCTGAACAATTTGGAAGAAGTTTTCCAGAGGATAGCTGGCGCTGGTCTGAAGCTAAGTCCTAAAAAGTGCTCACTGTTCAGGAAGGAGGTGAACTACTTAGGGCACAAGGTGACAACGGAGGGCATCTGTACTGCGAAGGAAAAGATAGAAGCAGTAAAGGATTGGCCAAGACCTAGGAACCTGCACGAACTACGAAGTTTTCTTGGGCTATGCACCTACTACCGCCGATTTGTTCCGAATTTCGCCAGCGTTGCTAATAGCCTCCACGAGCTCACTAGGAAAAATAGAGCCTTCGAGTGGAACAAGGAGCAGGAGGAGGCTTTCCAGACTCTGAAGGAACGACTATGTACTGCACCTATGCTAGCGTATCCCGTTCCAGGTGCAACGTTTATTTTGGATACGGATGCTAGTGGTTATGCCATAGGAGGCGTACTGTCGCAGGTAATTGATGGGCAGGAGAAGGTAGTTGCCTACTATAGCCGGTCGATTGGAAAACCAGAGAGGAACTACTGCGTAACTCGGAGAGAACTACTAGCGTTGGTGGACTGCGTCAAACATTTCCACAAGTACCTCTATGGGCAACGTTTCCGAGTTCGAACGGACCATGCAGCGCTGAAGTGGCTACTACAGTTTAAGAATCCAGAAGGACAGCTAGCTCGGTGGATTGAGAGACTGCAAAGTTATGACTTCGCTATTGAGCACCGCAAGGGAAGTGTCCACGGTAATGCTGATGCCATGTCCCGCCGACCATGTAGCCTGGAATGTAAACACTGCTCAAAAGCTGAGGGAAAAGAGGACATTATAGACGTCCGTCTAACGACAATAACACCAGCGGAAGAGTGGAAGGAAGAACAGCTACGAAAGTGTCAGCAGGAAGATCCAGATCTGGAGCTTTTGATGCATGGACTGGAGGTGGACAGGAGGCCAACTAAGGAGCAAATGGCAGCGGAAAGCCCCATCGCAAAGGCGTACTGGGCACAATGGAACAGCTTAAAATTAATATCTGGCTGTTTGCATAGGGTATGGGAAAGCGAAGATGGCCAGTGCTCCCGCAACCTGATAGTAGTTCCAAGGGTAAGAATTCCGGATGTACTCAAGGAATTCCACAATGGTCCTAGTGGAGGGCACCTGGGAATCACGAAGACCCTGGAGAAGGTTAAGCAGAGGTTCTATTGGGTTGGTTGTCGGCAATCGGTCGCAGAGTGGATTGCTAACTGCGCGGAGTGTATGGCAGCTAAGGGGCCGAAATCCAGAAGTCATGGCCAGATGAAGCAATATAACTCAGGTGCACCTTTCGAGCGGATTGCCATGGATGTAGCCGGTCCATTTCCTATGAGCGCACATGGAAACAAATACGTCCTTGTGGTTATGGACTACTTTAGCAAATGGCCGGAGGTATACCCGATTCCAAACCAGGAAGCTAAAACAGTAGCGGAGGTATTCACCTACAATTGGGTTGCGAGATACGGTGTACCTATAGAGCTGCACTCTGACCAGGGAAGAAATTTTGAGTCGGCAGTGTTCCAAGAGATGTGCCAGATACTGGGTATCCGGAAAACTCGAACGACGGCTCTTCATCCCCAATCAGACGGCATGGTGGAACGGTTCAACCGAACCCTGGAAGAGCATTTGCGGAAGGTCGTGGACAAGAATCAAAAAGATTGGGATGTCCGCATACCCTTGTTCCTGATGGGATACCGGTCAGCAGTGCATGAAACAACGGGTAAAACTCCTGCAAGGGTAATATTCGGCAGTGAGCTCCGTTTGCCTAGTGATCTGAAGTTTGGGGTGACTGGTGATGCTAGAAGGATTGGAAAAGAGACGTCAAACATCCTGGAAGAGGAGCTGAGAGAGATACATGCTCTTGTGAGACAGCGCACACAAATTATGAGTGACAAGATGAAAGCCAGGTATGATAAGGCGATGAATTCCGAGGGTTTCCAGGAAGGAGATTTGGTGTTGCTGTATAATCCACAACGAAAGAAAGGTTTGTCCCCAAAACTACAATGCAACTGGGAAGGTCCGTATAAGGTCGTAAAACGGCTAAATGACGTAGTGTATCGGATCCAGACCGTTGGGAGACCAAGAAACAAGATGAAGGTGGTCCACTTGGAAAGGCTTGCAGCGTTTGGAACCGCAAGTGTGTCTGATCGGGACGATCAGACTTAGGTGGAGGGCAGTGTGGCGAATACTGCGGCAACACAAAGCGAACAACGAGAAATAGGCA
>NW_023469941.1:0-5131 GCF_013731165.1 Rhagoletis pomonella | reverse complement strand
ATTAAGACCCAAATTCTTGCTTTTAGAACACAATTCTAGTATTAAGAACCAAGTTCTTGCTATTAGAACACACGATCATATTTTTAGACCATCCGTTCTTAAATATATTCTATCCGTTCTGTGATTTATACCACGTTCTTAATTTTAGAACGCTACAAGATAAAAGATGGAAAACTATTGTGTTTATGCAAATGACGCTACTAGTGAGGTAAATAATTGGGTTCTCTTTACCACGGAGCAACCAGTTACCTCTGAAGGGGCAATAGAAGCTCCAGAAAATTCTGTTCTGCCAGAAATAAATGAAAGTACATTAAGTACAGTTGGAGAAGATAATTCCACTATCGAAGATGACGAAAATCTTAAAACGTTGCTGAAAGAATTCAGACTGGAATGTATTTTTGAGAATTTAAAAGGTAAGTACATATTCCCTATTTGCATATATGAAAAGTATACTCTAATAAGTGTATTTTAGCTGCACAAATCACTTATAGATGCTTAAAATACATTCAAAAAGAGGATTTGAAAGAAGCAGTTCCACATCTTGGCCTACGCATAGAGTTTCGTGAAAAGTTATTCGCCTGGAGAAAAAATAAGGTAAATTTAACAATAGTTGTTAAGTTTATTTATGTACCTATGAAAAAATTAATAATGATGATTTTTTAAGTTCGGAGTTGACGACGAAACAATTTCGGTGCCATCAAAAGTAAATGACTGGTTCAAAGCCTGCACAGATTCTCATAGTAAATCTTCTTGCTTATCATCAACGAACGCCTCATTGAGCACAAGACTATTCAGTAAGGTAAGGACCAGCTAATTAATATCCTTATTCCATTCACCAAACCCAACTACCCAATGCGGACCTGTTCATTTAGACCACTTTTTTGTGGGCGATATTATCAAAAATTTTTTTTATATTTCAAAAACTTTTTAAACCAAGGATATCACTGCTTTACTGACTCGTACAACTAAAGGCATCAATATCCTGGAGTACTATAAAGAGAACAACACATTAACAAGTGTCCTCAGAGATGAAGTAATCAACATTATTGTTGAAGAAATTGTGCTCAACGGCATTACTCTGAAAGCCAATGATTTTGCACCTTTGTTTAATGAAATTTGCTCACTTTTTCCGACAGAAAGAACTGCTGAGGTTGGTATATTTGTTGGTTTAGTTTATTTAAATTTTGTTTACGTTACTATATGCTAAACAAACGTCCTTTAGGATTACTATTTCATACCGCGAAAGGGAAGAAATAACCCAGGGGGTAAGCTGTATGTGAAATACAAAAATCAAAGGAGCAAAAAAAGGATACTGGGAGGCTCTATTTCTGAAAATGTGCAGTCTTCTTCTAAGCAACAAGTCGAATCTGAGGAAACAAATGAGAAAGATGTGGAAATTGACGAATCTATAGCTCTAGGCTTAAAAACTTCCTTAAGCAGAGGTAATGCTGACTGGACAGAAATTTGTGATAAGTGGAAGAAAACCTACCCTATTCGGCAAAGGGATTTGAAGTCAATGAAGACTAATGAATTTTTGCAGAGCTGGCCAAAACTTTTAGATTCGAGAGCTCCTGATTTGGTAACACTGCTCAAATGTTTGTAATATCGTTACCTAATAATAAATTTTTAAATTTTAGATGAAAATTGATTTTAATATTATGTATCCGGGCAAGGAACATTTGCTACTTGCAAAATGGGAAATATTTAAAGAACAAGTTTTGCGGTTTTATGAAGCCAATGTCCATAATGAATTTTGCAAACAGTTACTTCAGCAAGTAAAGTCGTCT
This sequence comes from Rhagoletis pomonella, assembly GCF_013731165.1. Classification (NCBI taxonomy): domain Eukaryota; kingdom Metazoa; phylum Arthropoda; class Insecta; order Diptera; family Tephritidae; genus Rhagoletis; species Rhagoletis pomonella. The sequence continues at coordinate 3,344 of NW_023469941.1, read as the reverse complement.
GTTAGCAAAGGTAGTATTAAATTCAGAAACTCTTAGTATGCAAATTTAAAAATTTTTATATTATTAGACGTCCAGGATTACATATGTGCGATATTACTTAATGCAGTTATGCCATCTTCCGCACGGTATAAAAACGAGCATGGAAAGCGCAACAGAAAAATGACAATAATAGATGCCCAAGAAAACTTTGTATTGCAGCTGACTTCAGTTAATGACTACCAAAGAAAAGTAAATGATATTATCAACAAATATTATTCAGCTGGGTTAACTCTGCAGCCGTTTCTTATAGTCGAGGGCTCGGTTGAAACAGATTTGAAGGGGTATTATATTTATTTTGATAGCATTTTGTACAAACTTAATTCGTTCATAGAAAGCTTGGATTTATGCTTTAAAATTTTTCAAATTTTTTCACTGAACTATCCCAAAACATGCCAGCATCCGTGGCTTTTTATACAGCAATATTTTTTCGAAATTAACACAATTTATGATTTTAAATCACCAAACATTACTCGTCTTGTTAACTATTTGAAAATTAATAAGTAATTGCACAAAATGTATTCTTGTTTTCGTTGTCTTAAAGAATTTTCTGAATCTAAAAACCTAATTTGTCATTTCAAGATTGACCACTTAATGTCTACCAAGTTTCTAAAACTTCGGTGCGTACAAGAAAACTGTCACCAAACATTCACAAATTTTACATATTTTCGTGTTCATTTGGAAAAACAACATAAATTTGAAAAATGTATAGATGAAAGAAGTCCCAACTCTTTTTCGTTGCCATCAGCAACGACTTTCCAAAAAAAAGTTTCAGAAGACACAGAAGAAAACGATAATTTAATTCGACAAAACTGTAGTCCCCCCAAAAATATAAATACTTTAGAAACTATAAATAGTTTAAAGAAAAATGCATTAGAGTTATCCTTGAGTTTATATGATCAAAACGCCATGCCTAGAAAAAGAGTAATAGAAATTCAAAATTCGGCTTCTACTTTAATTTCATCTATATCCACTGCAATTGAAGGGTTATTTGAAGCTGAAGAAATTAAAAATGATTTAATATGTTTACTAAATTTTTGTAAAGATCCTTTTCAAGAAATAAAAACGGAATACAGACTGCTTAAATTATTGAAAGATTTAAAATTATATGAGCATCCAAGGCACATTGTAATAAGCAAGTCGATTACCGAAATAACTTATCACAGCAATCGCACTTTGGGACCGAAATCTACTGATCTTTATATTATGCCATTAAAATTTACTTTCAAGTCTATTTTTGAAATCCCCACACTTCTAGACGCTACATTGTCATGTACCAAAGAATATTCTGAAAGCAGCATTTTATGCAATTTTGCAAGTGGAAGTATTTTTAAAAGAAAGAAACAGCAGCTTCAGTCTGATTTAGTTATTCCGTACACCCTTTATTTTGATGATTTTCAAATAAATAATGCACTAGGAAGTCATACATATTCGATATGCGGTTGTTATTTTAACTTTCCTACCATGCCACAATATTTACTGTCAAAAGTAGATTATATTTTTCATGCAGCTTTAATATCAAGTGCAGATTTAAAAAACAGTGGCACTGAAACAGCTTTTTATCACTTAGTTGAAGAACTCAAACAATTAGAAAACGGTGTAGAGATTGTAACAGAAGGTAAAACACGCAAGATTCATTTTATTTTAGGTCTGATAGTTGGTGATAACTTAGCTGTTAATAGCATATTGGGTTATGTGCAGGCATTTAACTCAAACAAATATTGTCGTGCTTGTAGAAGGACAAGGAGTCAAATGCAATGCGATGTTTTGGAATACACACACTTTTTAAGGAGTGTTGATAACTATGAAGAAGATTTATTGAAAAATAACGTTCACGAAACCGGAATTAAAAATATGTGTATTTTTGACACATTAGAATATTTTCATGTCACAGAAAACTTTTGTTTTGACTTAATGCATGACATATATGAAGGTATATGTTCATATGATGTGTGTAATATTCTGCTTGGATTAATCAATGATAATATAATAAGCCTTGAAGAAATAAATAGTAGAAAAGGCCTATTTCAGTTTGGGGAGTCTGAAATTGGCAATATTTCTATTCCATTAACCATGTTAAGGTTAAAAGCGTTTAATTTAAAAATGACAGCTAGTGAGGTTCGCTGCTTTGTTCACTTTTTACCCTTAATGATAGGGGATCTTATCCCTGCAGATAAGATTTTTATTAGATCGTCAGAATTCTCTAGATAGCATTTTTTATTTTGAACCAGATGCTAAACTTGATTTAGCTCAAAAAGAATTTTACTCCATATTAATTCAAGAAAACGGAATTCAGTTTGAAAATTGTGAACTTTTAAAGCAAGTTTATTTTAAAGGGACTTTTTATAAAAGTTCCAATTACTTAGCAATTAGTATACCAAACAATATTGAACTCTATAAAATAAAGTACATTTTGTTTCAAAATGACAATATATATGTAATATGTAATCAAATAGTTATAAGAAATTTCAATAATCATTTTCAGTCTTACGAAGTAGGCTCTAGTAATGACACTTTACAAATAAAAAACATATCCGAGTTTATAAGTCCTCCATTGCATTTATACTATGTAAATAACGGAAAAACCTTTGTAAGACTTAAATATATATAAATAAGTAGTATACCTATGAAGACTGAAGTATATGTATCTATACATATTATAAGCATTGAATGTAATTTTTTTAACAATACTTTAATAAATTGAAAGTGAAATTTTTTCCTATACCATTGTTTTCATTATGTTCCTACAGGGCTAGCTGCAATTAAAAATTCGAATTTCGAAAGTATAATTTAAGAACAAAGCAGGTTAAAATTAAGAATCCTCGTTCATGAAATAAGAACAAAGCAGATTAATTCAAGAACAAGGCAGATTCATATCAAGAACGCGCGTTCTTGAACTAAGAATATCGCAATCTTCTAATAAGAACGATTATTCTCTTTTAAAGAATTTGGTTCTTAAAAAGAGACCGAAACAATCTAAAATTGATACGGTCTAGAAATAAGATTTTGGGTCTTGGTTTAAGAATTTTCAAGCTTAACAGACTATTAACAACGTATGGGCTTAAATTAAGACCGCTTTTCTTGATTTTAGACTGTTTTTTCCCTCGGTGTAGGCAAGGTTGTAATATATCGCTTTATATTTGTATGTAAGTTAGGGCGGGTAAATTTTTATGGGAGGTTTATTGGATTATGCGCGTGTAGCTAAGAAGGATTCTACGTGTAATTCTAAGGTTTCTTGGCATTTTCCTGTAGTGTCGTAAATAAGTATGTACTTAAATTTTGTATAATAACATGCTAAAGGATTTTTT
>NW_023469940.1:0-5131 GCF_013731165.1 Rhagoletis pomonella | reverse complement strand
GTTCGCTGTGAGCTCGCAGCCAATGCGGCCCATGCCACCATAGAGGATGCGCGAGCAGCTGAGAAGGCGTGATGCCCCTCGAAGCGCAATCAGCAGGATTATGTTCCGACGCGACGTGTCTCCAGTGATTTGCCGGCAACACTTCCTGTACGTCCGCAACGCGATTTGCAACGAAGACGGACCAGCGACTTGGAGTACCTTGTAACCACGCTAACGTAACTGTGGAGTCTGTCCACGCGTACAGCTTACCGAGCTTACAGGCGAGGCTAGATCGAACTTGCCGTACCAGCCTTGCGCCTAGATGAGCAGCGCATAGTTCTAAGCGCGGCAACGAAATGACCTTCACAGGCGCTACCTTGGTTTTGGCGGCAACTAATACCACCTCTATCTCACCGTTTGCGTTTTGCGTCCGGCAATAAAGCGCAGCCGCATAAGCAGCTTCCGAAGCGTCCGTAAAGATATGGAATTCCGCGTCGACCACTGAGCCCGTGCCCAGCCAACGCTTCAGCTTAAGCGATGCAAGTTTAGGTAACTCACGTCGATGCGCCAACCAATCTTCTGCTACATTCAGTGGTACTAACTCGTCCCAATCTACATTTGAACGCAATACCCTTTGTAACCAAATTTTAGCGCGAATTGTACAGGGCGCGGCTAATCCAAGCGGATCGAATATCTTGCTTGAGTCGGATAGAAACACGCGTTTTGTGATCTTGTCAGGCAATTCTTGTAGATTGACAGCAATAGAAAGTAAATCTTTATCGGTGTGCCAAACGGAACCCAGAGTTCGGATTTCATTTCCTTCAGCTAAAAGATGCGAAACTTGCTTGGAAACGTGCGGTATTCGTTCTCGTAACGGCCGACAGTTCGTGGCCCATTTTCGCAGTTCAAAACCACTCTTAGAAAATACGAAGGCGACATCTTTCTGCAGCGTGATTAAGTCGTGCAGGGAGTCCGACCCCGTTAACAAATCGTCCATGTAGAAATCCCTTGTAATGACATCAGAGATCCCTTTATATGCATCGCCTGCATCCAGCGCAGCGCGATATAACGATTTCACAGCAAGATGCGATGCCGAAGCCACTCCATAAGTTACTCTCAGAAGACGATAATCGCGAATGGGTTGTGATGAGTTCTCACGCCAAACTATACGTTGATAGTCAGCATCTTGTTCTGCTACGTAAACCTGGCGGTACATCTTCTCGATGTCCGCGATCAGCCCATAGCGATGCGTGCGGAAACGAACTAGTATGGAGAATAGGTCTAGTTGTAGCTGCGGCCCTACCATCAGAGCATCGTTGAGCGAGTTTCCGGATGACGTCTTCATGGACGCGTTGAATACTACTCTGAGCTTGGTCGTGACACTTGAATGTTTTACCACGGCGTGGTGCGGCATGTAGTACGTGTCGCCTGTAACGGCACCAGCTTGCTCCATATGGCCTAAGTCAAGAAGTTCTTCCATGAACTTACAATATTCTCGATAGAGTTGTTCGTCAGCAGCAAACCTCTTCTCCATTCGGAGTAATGCTCGGACTGCAATGCTTCTAGATTCACCTATCGGTACGGATTTCTTCAACGGTAAGCGCACGACGTATCTACCATCGTTAGCTCGCTTGGTAGTGTCTTCGAAAAGTTGTTCACAGGTGAGTTCTTCCGGAGTGTAATGCTTTCTCGGGCGTAACTCTTCGAGTTCCCAGAACTTGTTGACCAGCTCGGATAGTTGCATGTCACAGTGTAAGGTGGTTATGGATGTGGGCTGCCTTAGTAAATTGGCCGCGTTCCCGAGCAATACCCAACCGACCACAGTGTTTTGCGCCATTGGAGTGCCATGTTGGCCCTTTCTTAACCCATTTAGTAGGATTTTGTCCATTTCGTCCATGCCTATAAGGATATCAACTGGACCAGGTTTGGCGAGACTTGGGTCAGCCAGCGATAAATCCAGAATGTGTGGCCACGGTGGTGTCGGTACAGCGGTGGATGGAAGATCATTAGTAATTTTGGGTAATGATCGCGGTGATATGCGTAGGGTTACTTCTCCCTTTGTACGGTCACCTTGGGTAGCCCCTATACCTGTGACGTAAGCGGATGAAGATCGTCTGGGAAGTCGAAGTCGTTGAGCGCAGGCCTCAGTTATGAATGAGGCGTGCGAGCCGTTATCGAGGAGGGCACGAGCTGGTTGCCAACGACCAGCGTCATCTTGTACTAAGACTGCGGCGGTTGCCAACAAAGTGACACGATCAGCATCAGCGTAATGTGACGTGACACTAACGTGCTGGCTTGTTGCGTTCGTAACGGTTGATTCCTCTTGGTTGTTGAAACTTGCGTGCAACAGCGTGTGATGGCGTTGCCGACACATGCGGCACAATGATGAACTGCGACATTTCGCAAGAATGTGCCCTTTGCTAAGGCAGTTTACTATTTGCGTCGAGTCGGCTAAACTTTGAGCAAACGTATATTTTGTGGTCGCCACTGCAATAAGCGCAAGCAGACGCCTTGCCGACGTCGCATGCTTCTCCTTGGCTACATGTTGTGTGTAGAACATTCTTCGCAACTACCTTCGTGTTGGCAGGCGCAAGCGGTAGCATCTCTAAAGAGCGTGCACGAGTTTCTAGAAATTCACGAAGAGCGTTAAACGACGGCAACTCGTCACCCACAAGCGACAATTCCCATTGTTTGCGGGTTTCGTATGCTAATTTTGATACAGTTAGGTGGATGAGCCAGTCATCCCAGAACTCGGTTGGTCGACCAAGCGCGCGTAGCGCACCGATGTGCTGCAATGTAGCATTAAGTACGTGCTTGATTGCCTTAGCGGAGTCTTTGCTCGCCTTTTCTATAGATGACAGAGCCCGTATGTGACTGTCCACCATGACTCGTATGACCTTGTACCTTGAGGTCAACAAGTCCCATGCCTCACGATAATTACTGTCACACACTGACAAACTACTCACCAAATTAAGTGCTTCACCTTTCAGGCAGTTACGCAGATACTGCAGTTTTTGCCCATCCGACAGGGTTGCGTTCGCGTTAACCAGCGAACAAAATGAGTCGTGGAAGGATAACCATTCCGTGGGATCACCACAAAACGAGGGAACTGCATCTTTGGCAGCGACGTGGATGCATGCGCAACCGGAACAGGATTATGCGGTGGTGGTTGTATGTGCGATGACATAAGCCGTTTAAAGTTGGCCTTAGCAGTTATGTACCACTCCTCGCATTGTATGCGCGATTGTTCCTCCATAGGAGCGTTCTCGTCGCCACATGACAACTCCACTTCTTGTTGAGCTTCGCAAAAACGAACCCACTGCTCTTCCAATAATTATAGATGCGTGGAAAGCACTTCGACGTCCACCGAAAGCACATCTGCTTTACTCGACTGCAAATGTCGCTTAATGGAGTTTAAAGCGGAATCGCGGATTTTGAGCGAAGACATTTGCGTGTAAGGGCAACGCGAATGTAGATAATTATAAATTTACAGAAATAGCATAAGTCGCGCGGTTTGCAATTATAATAACACGACTTCGATATCCGGCGCGAAGGACCAGAATGTTAGCGATTAAAAGCGGTCGAAACTCGATTAACATTTAGCGGATTAACCCAGATGAAAATATACACGTTTTATGTTGATAAAAGCGATTTAATAATGTAAAACGGAAGCATGGTTTGACAGCTTACAACTCAGTGCTACCAAACTAGCAAGAACTTACAAACTCCGATAAGTACTGCCTAACTAGCAGGTCCTTACAATAGGGTTACCAGTTAGGCGCGAACATTTCTATTTTTGTATCATGTACCCATGGTACAATAATTACAGGTATTTTCTTCCCAGAGAGTGCATATTCCGATCTGCCTTATTTGAAAAACAACATTGTTGCCCACACTAAAAGGTTTCCTGCTAGGGAAAAGGGGTATTTCTATACCCCATATACCATGTATGTATGTGCACGTATTTTTTTAAACAAACCTTCATGCAGAGGACTTATTTAATTTGCAAAAGCCGAAAAATAGCTTAGTAAATAAATTCAAAATTTTTATGGCTCACTTCATTTCAAACGTTTTTTCTTTTGTTTTGAAAAATTATTATGTTATAAAAAGTAAAAGAATCAACATTGAATTGCGTCAAAATGAAAATAAGGCAGCACGAATTTCGATGTGAAGCAAAACTCTCTGGGAAGACAATACCTGTAATAAGTGTACCATGTCATGTACCTTACTATATTTTTATCATGACTACAACTACTTAGTTCATAGTTTTTCTCTTTTTACTTGTAAAATAAACATTTCTAAAATAAATGTATTTTCTGACTTTTTTTCGGTTTTTGCCTTTTTTGTGACTTCTAGTGCCTTTTCCTGCCTATTTCGCTATTTTGTTTCGCCTTTTCTAGCCTATTTCGTTGTTTTATTCTGCCTTTTTTATAGGTTTTTAGGTCCTAAAAATCCGTTCCCTGGTCATAAAGTTTTTATCGGTTTTGGTATGAGGGATTTTTATTCGATACTTGTTTCCAAAGTATCGAGTATCGATCGATACTTGAAAGTATCGAAAATTTACATCACTAATAGTGACTACCACAAATAAATTGAAGCGTATGCTGAAGAAAGTCAGCATAAGGAGAAATATACGTATAGGTATAGGCTTTATTAAGTGAACGCCCAAATAGCTCCTGAGGCCAAACAAAAATCGGATTGAGCCACTGCTCATGAAATATCAAATGCAGTGTGCCATTGAAGCAACTTACTCTCAAAAAGTGTACAATGTCGCAAATTTGCCAAAACTCATGAAAAATACAACATTAACACGCGCCAATTTGTGTAAAAGCTGTCGACGCTAGTTTGAACAAAAAAAATCATAAAGTTAATGGTGGTTGCATGCTGTCATTCGAACACTTTTTCGGATGTAACGCTACCATTCATTCATTCACGCTGCCATTAGAACATATTCTCGATAAAAAGTTGCCATATGAACTTATCTGCAATTTGCATTTTGAGCGATTTTTTTCGATTTTTTCGAAAAGTCCCTAAATTAAATCATTCATAAATATCTGTTTAACGCATTTATAAATATCGTTACAACCTTTGTTCTCTGATTTCTTTAAATAATTCTGAATTTCCGCATTAATGTCTTCAAAACCGGTTTTTG
>NW_023469939.1:0-5131 GCF_013731165.1 Rhagoletis pomonella | reverse complement strand
GCGCTAAAGCTTCATTTAATTACATTTCAACTTTCTCCTCCAAAGCGTGTTTAATTTTTTAAAACGGAGAAATTTCGCTAATCTGATTCACTCTAAGGCCCAACTTTAAAACATTCAATGTAATAGTGGTATCTCTGCCTAACAAAGACTGCCTCCCATTCTCAATCACGTAAAATGTAGAAATCCAATCCGATGTCATATTGACTCCAATAACTGACTCGAACACAACTTTAACTTTTAACAAGTCATCTCCAGCGTACGCACGAAATATTTTTTCCGAATCCGCACTATTATTCCACATAGTAGCTTTCCTGCTAGATAAAAATTCCCAATCTTCCTCACTAAGTAAATTAAACTGAGATCGAGAATCAATTAACACGGTTATTTTATGACCTCCAATGTAACACTCTATTTTCTCATCCATGGAAGAGATCGAACCATCCCCCAACATAATTTTGAAACAATCAAAGGCTTGTACATCTCTATCTCTCGCTTCCTGTTCAAAATTCTCTGCTTCCGAAACATACTGTACATTGGATGACCCAAATTTCCGTTTTTTAACATCTTTGCCGATGAAAACTTGTCTACGTTTATTCCCTCTTGTCCGACACACCCGAGCGAAATGTCCAACAAAATTGCATTTATTACACTTCGCATTCTTTGCCGGGCATTTCATACTACTACCCGAATGACCCATCTGTGCACATCTGTTACACTGTTGCTCCGAACTCTTATTCACCTCAAATGACGTTACTTTACAAATACCAGCGCAAGTTGGAGCCGTCGTCATCTCACCAGATTGACTGCTGATTTGCTCATGCACATGACACATCTCTAACACCTCATCAAGTGTATATTCTTTCTCTAATAAACGTTTCTTCAATTCTTTCAGAGCCCAAACATCTATCAGTTTGTCTTTCAAGTTGATATCTTCAACCTCTTCTTTAGTTTGACCAAACTGACATTTGTTCGCTTGATTTCTCAAACATAAAATAAATCTGCTTAAATTTTCTCCATTGTCTGGCGTTAATTATCGGAACAAATGACGCTCAAACGTAGAATTTCTCCTCGGCGAAAAATATCCATTGAGCTTCTCAACCAAAACTTCAAACACATCTACGTTCTCAGTTGGATCTACTAGTGCGCCAAGAATATTATATATCACTTCCTGAAGTTGCGTTCCACCCAGATGTAACAACTTATTTCGTTTTTTTATAGAATCCTTAATTTCTTCTGCTTGGAGATATAATCGAAAAGCGCGATACCATCTTTCCCATTCATTGCGAATTGAAGATTTATCAATTGTCTCAGAGAAATGGTAAAATCCCAGATAAAGCCATATTTCCAGACGATCTTCCTAACTACTTTCAGTGGCTGCAAATTTAAATTGACTAACTCAAAGCTTCAAATTTCGTCTCTGAAAATTTCAATATATTTTTCGGCCGGTTTTAGCCGATTTTGCTATTTGCCATTCGCCTTATTTTATTAAAATTCAAATATACAAGTTTTTATTTTTACAAATTTAGTGATCCAAAATCTATTAGAAATGGCTAGTCTTATCCCTGAGAAAATTTTTTTTTCTGTCGGGCTGTGTTATATAAAATTGAAAAGCATTTTTTTCTAACCCGAAAAGTCTTCAGATAGTGAGCCGATTTCAATGTTTTTTTGTTTTAAGCGAGTGACCCAATTACATATAAACTGGGACGCGCCATTTTAGCTGATTAGAAAGTTACAAATTTCGCTGAAATTTTGCAGAATTTTCATAATTTTTACACAAAGTCTAAAATCTGGGTTTATTATATGGTTTTTGTTAAGTACTGAGCTACATATTCGTAAAAAAATAATAAACATTAAATAAACTAAAGAAAAATAGGCGAAACTTGCTTAAATTTTTGTTAAGAATGTCTTAAATTTAAGTATGAAGTTTTACGGGCAACACTTAGAAAATAAAAGAGCACAAATTTCGATGTGGAGCAAAACTCTCTGGGGAGACAATACCTGTGAAGAATTGCATCATGGTGCAAATATACTTTATTTTTGTTATCATTGTTATTTCCGAGTTGGTGGCCTTCAGCCGCACTAGAAGAAATAACCCCATCAGTCCAACTCCGGTTACGCTATCCACAGTATTTTTGCGCAAAATCCACCTCCAAATTTACAATAAATGTGCATATTCCAAACCGAAATCTTTATTTTAAATTAAAGCTTAATCCCTTTGCTAGACGTATATGTAAAATTTTTATTTATGTGCATATTTCAAACCGAAATCTTTATTTTAAATTAAAGCTTAATCCCTTTGCTAGACGTATATGTAAAATTTTTATTTATTCGGGTCACGTGTTTGGACACGATAACCCAAAATCATTGTACAAATAACCGAATCGTACCCAAACTGTCTTACTTATGCATTTTTCTATAAACAAAAATTTTATAAAATGAAACTGCAATAGTTTTTATCTTATGTGGATAATTCTTGTCACAAATACATAGTTTCGTGCTTATATTTATGTATAAATTTTTTTTAGCAGCACCACATCTTTATCAGAAAATTCCGAGAATCCAAAAATTGGTACTGTTACAAGTTGCAGGCCATCATTTTAACTCGACCTCCTTCCTGTTCCATGGATAACGGTACATCTTTTAGAGGTTAAAAAATATTTTGCGTCAGCAATTTGTCGTCGAACTGCACGTATTACGTACCCTATCCTCGGAAAAGCAAAGAACTTTATTTTCGAATCTTTACTCAGGTGTACCGAATTCTGACAGTTTGTAAACGCGCAACACTTTTAATATTTTCATCCAACTTCACTAACTTATTTTTTTTTTTACTTTTACAAGAATCAAAATTTTGTCTACTAGTGAATCTGGTGGCATGATTTTAGTTAAATGTCATAAAAGTTCGGCAACAACAGCGAATGCTAATATATTAAACTACCTTCTGTGTTTGTATCATGGCGTTTTCTTTTCTCGAAATAATGTTGCTCTGTTTTCCTCAGACCTTTCACAACTTTGCGTGTTCATTTCTCAATATATTGCCCTCCGCCTAAGCAAAAATGCCATGCTTTTTGCTAATATAGTCATTTTGCGGGACAAAAGCAACCTACTGCAAATGTAACAATATTTATAAGAAGGTAAAATTGTTTAATAGAAAAGAAAATGCCATAAGTTTGTAATTTATCTCTGTTTTTATATTTAAGTAATACAAACATGAACATTTCCTTTGTTAAACAAAAATAAAGCGGTGTACAGCTTAGCTAGGAATAATCATTGTTAACCAAAAAAAATTTAATGGATTTACTAGTATTTCTAATTGTAATTTATGTATTAAAAAAAGTTAATTCTAGTTGAAACATTTTAGCCGTTTTTTTTTTGTCCAATCTAGCCGGTCACCCCAAAAAGTTCTGGCAACACTGCTTAGAATTGACTTGCCAGTTTACCAGTGCGTTTCTAACGCAACCAACACCAGCACATTGCTTTTTTATAGTATTTCCATTCCCAGCAACTTAAATGTCGTTTACTTCACCTTCGTGAAATTCGCATTCGTCCCTTACCAATGGGATCTGCGTTCAATTCCAATTGACTTGCTGATAAGTATTTCTGAAACGAATAACCACCAGCACTTCCCAGTTACATTTAAGCTCACACCTTTTACATACATACACACATAAGTATATGCATGCACAAATAGTTGCTTATTCCATTCGCTATCTTGTCGTCCTGTTCCATTAAATTCACCTCGTCGCCAATGTAAGAACCCACGTTTGTAGTTTTTCTTTAAATAGCAGTTATATAAAAGAGTTTTATTCAATCAGTTTATAATTTTACATAGAAAAATACTTATACGTTTTAACGATAATAATGTAACGAATCAATCTTTTCCAACAGTTGACAAGACACACAAAATATTTTTATTCTGGGCTGCTAGATCTCCACACTCGCTAACTGTTAAAAACAAAGAATGCATTACTTGAAAGAGTTTTCAAATTTTCTTCAAATGCATCCTTTTTTTCTTCGGTCACCGTCTTTCTGGACCTATTTTTCTTCAACAAACACCAATTCTTCCAAAGTTTGAGAATATTTTTTATTAAGTAATTTTTTGGTGTGGTAGCGATGCCCAATTTGGAATATACAAGAATAATTTCATGGGCAGTGTCAGCCGTACTCCCTTTAATGTTTTGCTTTTTTATGTTACGGTAAAATCCAAACAAAGCGAGCACTTGACTTTTGGAGGGTAATTTACTCCTTGGAATAGATCCACTTTCCTTTCCGACCAGCCACATCTTCTGCAAAAAGTAGCACGTACAAAAAATTTATTTTGATCGCTTTAATTGTTTTGAACTACTGTTGTTCTTTTTTTATTTTATATTTTTTTTTTTCAATGTGATCGTCCCATCCAGGTTGCTTTGTGTTATTCCTTTCAGTGTTTCATGTTACAGTGTTAGCCGTTATTAAACGTTATTTGGACAAATCTTAACCCACCCACATAGCCTCAAAAGTTAAACAAGTTTTTTAACTCTAACAAATTATGAGTGCGGATGTTTTTGTTGTTGTATTATACTTTCTGAAGGTGTACTATAGGTTCTTCTCAATTTTCAGCTCAAAAAGTTATTGGGATCATTAGTTATCGACTAACTAATTTTCGCTAGTTTGCCATTAATTATTTATTAACATGAACAATTTTTTTAGCAAAATTTTACATTAGTCGATTTCATGGTCTTTAACAATGACATTTAGCTCAATATTTTTGGTAAATAGACGATATTTTTAACGAAGATGTATTTCAGATACGCGACTTGGTAAAAATTTAAAATCGCGTTGAGCAACCCCTAAACAATCACCGATTTTCCTCAAATTTTCAGCGTCATGTTTTTTCTTGATGCTTTAAAGATTTTGATGCATCGCACACAAATTTCGAAAAATCGTTTTTTTTTTTTAATCAGTCTAAAGTGCACTTTATATAAAGCAAATCGGATTCTGCACTCAATAATGTTTTCAGCCCGCCCAAGTCTCCAGCCATAACATTGGCTCCATCAGTCGCCAAACCAACTAGGTTTCTTATTTTTGAAGGCAGGATTGGCAAATGTTTAAAAGGTACTATTGGCAAAATGATGTTTGAAATATATATTTTTAT
>NW_023469938.1:0-5134 GCF_013731165.1 Rhagoletis pomonella | reverse complement strand
TAAATTTTCTCTACTCTACGACTTGTACGTGTGTGTGCGTGCACAGATTAAGTATTACAATAATATTTTGGTCGAGAAAAGGAGGAGCAGGTTTAAAATATCAGATGCTAGGTGAATTTTGTTATACTTTAAAAGTACTATACCGGATTTCCACTAGCCGTTGAATGACAAACATTTTAATATCAAAGTTATGCATTCTATAAAATATGAAAAACTATATTTCCACGTAAAAAATTTTAAGTACTTAGTTTTTTTTTGGAGTTCTTGTGGAAACTTTTCAAGGCACTTGAATATTCGCAACGCAACAGTTTTAATGAAAAGTTGGACCTAAAAGATACTTCTTAACAAAAAATAGTCATTAAGCTCGTTTCCATGTGGCTTGTTTGAAATAATATTACATTTTTTCAGAAAATGTTTATATATAATTTCATTGCCATCCTATCTAGAGGTAAGCGCGCAAAAGGGTATTGCCCTCATGGGTTGGTGTCTTAAATAAAATAGTAATTGCGAGACTACATCTCGAAAGGATCAGAATTCCTTTCAATTTGAACACTTCCCTTCAGCCCTGCATTCTGACGATTTACAAATTTTTTACGGATCTTGGGGATTCTTCAAGAATTCATCAGCAGAACACAAACGGATTCTTTAGAGACCAAATTCTAGGCTGTAGATAACGCGTATTATCTTACTAACTGGCTAACCAACAGAATACGCGAATTCGTAAAGATTTTTTTAGAGACAGACTTCTTTGCTTAAAAATATAAATAATATGTATTCAAAATGTCGGGACGGCGCGAACGCCATTCCCGGCTATCAAAAATTACACGCACGAGTTATTCGCATTAGGAATAATCGCAGAGGTCAACCCAATCGAATGTGCAATGATCAGGTCTCGCTCCGGAGGAACCGCCTTCATGATCACGGTTTACCTCTACGCCAGGTAAGTATGCTTTATGCTGCTCAAGTCGGAGCACTTAAGTGAAATGGCAAATAAAATGGTTGAGAATTCCTTGCCAAAGGATAATAGCATATTTGGTGCTTAACGAAAAAGGACATTGACTTTGAGCTACCGCGAAGTGGTGGAAATCAAATGGCAAAGATCGAGAGAGAAATATGAGCAAACTTTTCGTAAAGATACGCTCTGTATGCATCAATTGGTATTCTGAATTAATCTATATTGAGATCTGCTTTCTTTTTAAATTAACAAATGAAAATATGTGATATGAAAGAGATTACTACAGAAAGAGTATATATTTACTTTATATATATATATTAAGATCTTTCTTAAAGCACCCTTTTTAGCTAATTAAATCAATTGCGCTTATACCTATTTTGGTGAGATCTCTTCATATGTTCATTGCTTCGTTCACAAAAAATAAAATGCTTTAATTTCATGCTTAAGTAGCGATTTTTAATACATTTAGAAAACGTAATGCTTTCTACTATCTTTAATGAAAATCGAGGTTTGAACGAAAAAAACTTTATAGAAAATATAAAATTTTGGCCTATTTGAAAAAGTATCCACATATTATCTAGGGGATCACCAAGGTGTATTAAACAAGGTGTGATTGACAATTCAGTGCGGCTCTCTTTTAAGGTACTATTATGTCAAAAAGTATAAACAAACGAATTAACCCTTAGTTTTGCATGTATCTTGTCAGCACTGATGCCCTAGGCTTTTATTTCGATTATAGTTTTGTTTTACTTACATTTCCTTTAATATATATATTTTGTCAATAAAATAAAACAAATTGTTTATAAAATAGTTTTAGCGATTTTCTTGTTTTTAATTGCCCAAGTTGTATGCTTTTGTGCGTTTATTTTTATATTAAAATTTTTTATCCTAAACATTATTCGACACTTATAAAAGTAGGATTTTACATTTGTTTCCAATTTTATATGTGAGCTTAACTCTAACAATTTCGAAATTAATTTTTTTTCATGCGAAATAGTTTTCCATTAAAGACTTGGCTTCGAGCAGTTTTAAACTAAGCTCTTCCATACTTGCTTGCATGGCTTTAATTATGTCGGTAAGAAGAAATATTTCTCTTCTCAACGTGCATTCTAAAGAGTCGCCTGTTTGAGTTTGGACATCAACAAATAATGTATCCTAATCGCGTTCTAAATCCTCACTTGTTTCAGTTATTTTGTATGGCATTGGGACTGCGCCTGGGTATAAACGAGCTCGTTTGAAAGTGCCTGATTCGGACGGACAACTAAGGAAATCACTTTCCTTGAAGTGGTTTTCACAAACGCGAGATGAATCACGTAGTACAACACCACAGCATTCTTCCCATCGCTGCCGTCTTAATTCGCAACTAGGTGGTTTAAAACATCGCACTATTTTCGTGTCCTGACTTTTATTGCATACAGCGCACCGTTCAAACGGTTTGCTCCGTTTCATCTTGGTTTCCTTACATTAAATATTTAAGAAAAGTCGAACGTATTTACTTATTACCCAATTTTAAATGTACTTACTTGCTCTCCTCGGCGGTTTATCTCTTAACAATTTCACGTTTATTAAGAAAATTTGTTGCTTGAAAAATTTGTAACTTTTTTTTAAACAAATTCAAATTTGAAAAAAAAAATTTCAAATGGGTTAAGAATTCATTTCAGTTTGACATTATAGTCTGTTTCTTATGAGAGCAATGTCAAAATCAATCACACTTTGTTGAATACATTTTGGGGATCACGATGTTAAATGATTTTTTTTTAATTTTTTTTAACAGTACATATAGACATTTTCGTGAGCTCAAGGTGGCCAGAGGCGTATATTAAAAACAATTCCTATGTTTTATTGTTGAATTTATTTATAATATTGTTTTCATTAATTACAATTAATTTAAAATTACAAATAATAAACCATTAGCTGTCAAAATTCTCGGCGTATCAGGGATGAAAAAGTAGGTACAATTGTACCTTTTTCCGACGTTTAATGACTTAAAGGTACATTAGGTACAGCCACTAGATTTTAGGTACAATCATCTTTTGATCAGATGCATTTTTAGTTTTTTTTCTTTTTCCTTAACCGTTCATTTTGAAGATTAAACAATTTTAAAGAAAAGTGGTCAAAAGGAAGAATTTAAAAAAGTCATATTATGTATTATCTTAAACATTTTACATTGCATTTAGAGCAGCCACTACAAAAATTAACACTTTACTCAGCTATCCTCAAATTCGTATTTTTTTCTATTAATTTTAACGGTTATTTTCACTAAGTCAAATTCAATGGCATTTGCGGTCAAATGAGTGAAAACAAATGGGTCAAATGGGACTAAAAGATAATCTTTTGATTGATTTAGATCAGAATAGGCTTTCAGGCGTGTACATCCGCTGCTAAAGCGGCTATTTGTAAGTTTTTGGCCCATAATATCATCGATAAAGGTAGGGATAAAGGAAAGAAAGTTGTGTCAAAATATGGCGACAAATTTTGTTGTCAAAATATGACATAATGAAAACCAGCCTTTATTCACACACACAGTTCAGTGGCTAGGATGTCTTCAAATTTCATATTTTCTTTAGATGAGAACTATTGCTATTTGACCCATATTCGCTTTTTGATTTCTGGAAATATATTTAAAATGCTTTCGAAGTTACTTCCTGCAATTTGATTAATTTCTCTAGACTTGCTGCACCTATCGAAAGGAATCGGATAAATAAGCAGACTTTTCCTGTTGTTTTATAAAAAGCTGGATAAAGAAGTATACTTCGCAAGTGTGTTTTTTGTCTTTGTCGCCAATATTTTTCAGTAGCCAAAATTAGACAAAAACAACGCTTCTCCGATTCCCATTAGATTATATGTAGTCCATAGATATAGGCTTAGTTAAAAAAAAGCATCCATCTTTTGTATACATGTTTTAAAAAACATTTATAAAAAAAAAAACTACAAATGAATGATGTAACTTTTTTAGGTACAATCTGTCTCATTTAGGTACATTTATTTTATGATATTAGGTACAATCTCAAATTTCCATTTTTCAACCCTGCGGCGTATGTCTATTTAGTCTCAATTCCAAAAAAAGCAACTCAACTTACCTTAAGAAGGACACCAAAGGTAGATCGCCAATTCTAATCAGATCCGCTAATTAATTACGAGTTGATAATAATTCAGTTTGTCAATTTATTCATAATGTCGGGACGGCGCGAACGCCATTCCCGGCTATCAAAAATTACACGCACGAGTTATTCACATTAGGAATAATCGCAGAGGTCAACCCAATCGAATGTGCAATGATCAAGTCTCGCTCCGGAGGAACCGCCTTCCTGATCACGGTTTACCTCTACGCCAGGTAAGTATGCTTTTCGCCGCTCAAGCCAGACTACTTAACTGCACCAATATACAAAGTGGCTGAGAATTATAAGAAAATGAGAAAATGATCACCGCGAATCCTGTTATGAACGAAAAGGATATTCAAGCGTATGGCGTTGCTTTTTCGGTAGGTTATGCATTGATGCATAACGAATGCATGTTGGACAGGCATGTGTGTACATATACACAGAATCAACTGTAAATTAGAGTTTTTTAGACACCCTTACAGTTTTTTAACCTATTTTCTAGGCAAATTACAGTTTTTGTTTTACAATTCGAATGAATAAACTAATATTTCTCTTACGGTTTTTAAGGGAAATTTTTAAGACAAAGAGTGGGCGATGAACGAGCTGCGTTTCTTTTATTGAAACAAATGGTTTTAGCTGTGTTTTGCATTCCAATCGCCAAGGCAAATGTTTAAAAAATATTTTCCCAAATCAATTTGAATAATATGTATATGAAGTACACTAGGAATGTGCTAGTATGCAGATGCTTAGCTAGAATGTTAAAACAAGTAAACAAAGTTTACATTGCTTCATTTACATTAGCAAAAGTTTCTTGCTTGAGTCTTTTGTATTCAGTGCACCAACAAAATTGTGCTGAATAAATTTTTTCTTCCATATGTAATCATTTTCCTAAATACTTGCATGTATATAGGCTCATCTGTACTCTGCAGTAAAAAATAATCAGTTGATAAAAATAATAAATTTTGTAGTCAGCTTATCTGTGGGATTTTTTATAATTTCCTCACTTTAAATAAGCTATGACAACGGACCAATGGGTGAAAAAATACCCATAAAATATCTGAGTTATTTGTGTAGAGTT
>NW_023469937.1:0-5134 GCF_013731165.1 Rhagoletis pomonella | reverse complement strand
GCATTTATTTTTGATCATGTGATTCGCGAAGTTCGATTCTATTGCAGCCTCTGGTTTTCATTTTTTCTTATTATAATCTCTTATGTGTTCTCGGTACCTTATTCTTATATTTCGCCCTATTTGTCCTATGTAACTGTGTCGGCACTCGCAGGTTAACTTGTAAACACCCTGTTTATCTAGCGGGTCTTCCTCGCTTATTTTCACTTTCAATATATTTCCCACTGTGTTCCTTGTTTTAAATGATGTCTGAAAGTCGTACTTATGAAAGAATTTGGCAATTTTGTAATATGTCTTTCCTGTGTAAGTTAGAACTGCCCAAGTTTTTTAGTGGTATCGTTTATTTTAATTGTTAAATCCAGATAGTTAATATTTCTTTCCTCTTCCGTTTCCATGGGGAATTATATATTCTGGTGTTGTTTGTTGAGATAGTATAGTATCTGTTTCTCTTTGTTTCCCTCTATTAGACATATTACATCATCGACATATCTCGCGTAGAATTTTAATCCTAGGTTGGTCGATAGGTTTTTCATGTATTTCTCCTCCAGTGTTTGCTGGAATACTTCCAGGAGTATTGCTGATGTCGGATTGCCCATTCCTAACCCGTTCTTCTTCTTATTTTTTTGGCGCTGTAACCGCCTAAGCGATTTTGGCCGAGTTCAGCAAAGCACGCCAGTCGTTTCTCCTCTGTGCCAACTGACGCCAATTGGAAACGCCAAGTGAAGCCAAGTCCTTCTCCATCTGATCTTTCCATCGCAGTGGGGGCCTCCCTCTTCCTCTGCTACCACCAGCGGGTTCCGAGTTGAACACTTTCAGAGCTGGAGCGTCGGTGTCCATTCGAACGACATGACCAAGCCAGCGGAGCCGCTGTATTTTAATTCGCTGCATTATGTCCATATCGTTGTAAAGCTCATACAGCTCATCGTTCCATCGTCTGCGGTACTCGCCGTCGCCAACGCGTAAAGGACCGTAAATCTTCCGAAAAATCTTTCTCTAAAACACTCCAAGAGCCGCCTCATCGGATGTTGTCATTGTCCATGCTTCTGCACGGGCATGATGAGTGACTTATAGAGCGTGGTTTTCGTACGTCGAGAGAGGACTTTACTCCTGAATTGCCTACTCAGTCCAAAGTAGCACTTGTTGGCAAGAGTGATTCTACGTTGGATGTCAATGCTGACATTATTATCGGTGTTAATGCTGGTTCCTAAGTAAACGAAATTCTCTACTTTCTCGAAATTGTAACTGTCAACAGTGACGTGGGTGCCAAGGCGCGAATGTGCTGACTGTTTGTTTGATGACAGGAGATACTTCCTCTTGTCCTCGTTTACCACCAGACCCATGCGCTTTGCTTCCCTATCCAACTTGGAAAAGGCAGAACAAAATTCGCGGTTTTTGTTAGCGATGATGTCGATGTCATCGGCATAAGCCAGCAATTGCACGCTCTTGTAGTAAATTGTTCCTGAGCGGTTCAGTTCTGCAGCTCTTATTATCTTCTCCAACATCAGATTAAAGAAGTCACATGAAAGGGAGTCGCCCTGTCTGAAACCCCGTTTTGTCGCGAACGGCTCGGAGAGGTCTTTTCCAATTCTGACGGAGCTAATACCACCAGCTCGTCATTTTACACAGCCGTATGAGTTTTGAGGGGATGCCAAATTCAGACATAGCGGCGTATAGGCAACTCCTTTTAGTGCTGTCAAAAGCGGCTTTAAAGTCGACAAATAGGTGGTGAGTGTCGATCCTTTTCTCGCGGGTCTTTTCCAAGATTTGGCGTATTGTGAATACCTGGTATATGGTGGATTTGCCAGGTCTAAAGCCACACTGATAAGGCCCAATCAGTTCATTGACGGTGGGTTTCAGTCTTTCACACAATACGCTCGATAAGACCTTGTAACCTATGCTTAGAAGGCTGATCCCGCGGTAGTTGGCGCGAATGGCGGGGTCACCTTTCTTGTGGATTGGGCAGAGCACACTTAAATTCCAGTCGTCGGGCATGCGTTCATCTGACCATATTCTGCACAAGAGTTGATGCATGCACCTTATCAACTCCTCGCCACCGTACTTGAATAGCTCAGCTGGCAGGCTGTCAGCTCCAGCGGCTTTGTTGTTTTTCAGCCGCGTTATTGCTATACGTACCTCGTCATAGTCAGGCGGTGGAACGTCGACTCCGTTATCATCGACTGCGGGCTCGGGTTCTTCTTCTCCACAACTTTCCGTGCTGCTACCATTTAGTAGGGCGGAAAAGTGTTCCCTCCATAATTTAAGTACGCTCTGGACATCAGTTACTAGGTCGCCATTATTGTTCTTACAGGAGTGCTCCCCGGTCTTTAAACCTTCCGTAAGTCGCCTAACTATCTGGTAAAATTTTCGGACATTCCTCCTATCGGCCAGCATTTCAAGCTCTTCGCACTCACGTATTTCTGCCTCTCTCTTCTTGTTGGGGCAAATACGTCTCGCTTCCCTCTTCAGACCCCTATAGCAGTCCCACATATCGCGCGTTGCGCCCGATCGCAGCGTGGCCCTGTAGGCGGCATCTTTTTTCTCTGCAGCTTCCTGACACTCCTCATCTTACCAGTTGTTCTTTCGGGCTATCTGAAATCCGACTACTTCTTCGGCGGCGGTACTTAATGAGCGGGAAATGTGGTTCCACTGCTCGCATATGTCGGTTTGTTGAAGAGTGCTCTCTGGGAGCAGGTGTGAGAGTCGAGTAGTGAAAGCGCTGGCTGTCTGTTGTGATTGCAGCTTTTCGACGTTAAGCTTTCCTTGCATATTTGGGCGCACATTTCTTGCTGCACAGAGGCGGGTACGTATCTTGGCTGCAACAAGATAGTGGTCCGAGTCGATGTTTGGGCCTCGGAGTGTGCGTACGTCTAAAACACTGGAAGCGTGCCTTCCGTCTATCACAACATGATCGATTTGGTTTCTCGTTTTTCGATCCGGAGACAGCTAGGTAGCTTGACGGATTTTTTATGCTTGAACCTAGTACTGCATACTACCATGTTTCGGGCCCCGGCGAAGTCGATCAGCCTCAATCCGTTGTCGGACGTTTCGTCGTGGAGGCTGAATTTTCCGACGGTGGTTCCAAAGATCCCTTCTTTGTCCACCCTGGCATTGAAGTCGCCAAGCACGATTTTGATAACATGATGGGGGCAGCGCTCGTACGTGCGCTCCAAGCGCTCATAGAAGAGATCCTTGGATGCCTCATCCTTCTCTTCCGTCGGGGCATGGGCGCAGATGAGCGAGTTGTTGAAGAATATCGATTTGATGCGGATTGTGGCTAGACGCTCGTCCACCGGGGTGAACGACAGTACTCGGCGACGGAGTCTCTCTCCCACCACAAATCCAACTCCGAATTTGCGCTCCTTTACATGGCAGCTGTAGTAGACGTCGCAAGGCCCCAGACATTGTTTGCCTTGCCCCGTCCAACGCATTTCTTGGATGGCGGTGATGTCAGCTTTTGTCCTTACGAGGACATCAACCAGCCGGGCAGAGGCACCTTCCCCATTAAGGGTCCGGACATTCCAGGTGCATGCCCTCAAATCGTAGTCCTTTAAACATTTGCCGTGGTCGCCATCATAATGGGGGGGTCTCATCCGAGGCTTTGCCTTGCTTCTTCACTGGAAGTGGTTTTTACGTGGCGGGTCCCAAGCCCAGCCATGCAACTGTAACTGCATACCCAGCGCAATGACTATACCCCATTGCACTCTGTAAGATGTAAGATTACAATGAGAAAACTGAAAATCTAATAACTGAAATAGGGTGCAATAAATTGGGAAAAGATCCCACTGAAGAATACCAAGCAGCAATAAAGAATACCATAAAGAAACGCACATATAAACGCACATATAGACTAACACATATGAACCCGAGTGTCCCTCCATTGATTGCCTTGCCGAAGACACACAAACCAGGCACCCCGATGAGACCTATCATTAATTACAAGTCTGCTCCCGGATACAGACTCTCCAAGCACCTAAAGACGCTGCTGAAGGATAGTCTGGATCTACGCAATAAATATACTATTACAAATACAACGGAACTAATCGAGAAGTTGAAATCGTTGAAGATCAACGAAAAAACTAAATTTGTATCATTCGACATCAAGGACCTTTATCCATCGATACCAACAATAGAAACCATAAAGACCGTGCAAGAAATACTGATGGGAAAAATGAAAAGAGAAGCTGTCACGGAAATAATAAACGCGTTGAAGGTTACATTAAAACAAAACTATTTCCGGTTTAACAATAAGATATATAGACAGATTAACGGGTTAGGAATGGGCAATCCGACGTCAGAAATACTCATGGAAGTATTCATGCAAACACTGGAGGAGAAATACATGAAAAACCTATCGACCAACCTAGGAGTAAAATTCTACGCGAGATATGTCGATGATGTAATATGTCTAATAGAGGGAAACAAAGAGAAACAGATACTATACTATCTCAACAAACAACACCAGAATATAAAATTCACCATGGAAACGGAAGAGGAAAGAAATATTAACTATCTGGATTTAACAATTAAAATAAACGATACCACGAACAAGATAGAGTTCGAAATATACAGAAAACCAACAGCCACAGACACAATTATACACAATAGCTCAAACCACCCACAGCAACACAAAAATGCGGCATTTAGACAACTAATAACGAGGCTTGAAAGGACCCCTCTAACAGAATAAGGCTACAAGAAGGAACTGGATACAATATATGCCATTGCGGAAAATAACGGATATAGTAGAGGCCTGGTGGAGAAGTTAAGAAAGGACACAAAATCGAAAAAGACTAACAAAGAGGAAAACAATAAAAAAACTTGGGCAGTTCTAACTTACACAGGAAAGACATCTTACAAACTTGCCAAATTCTTTCATAAGTACGACATTCAGACATCATTTAAAACAAGGAACACAGTGGGAAATATATTGGAAGTGAAAATAAGCGAGGAAGACCCGCTAGATAAACAGGGTTTTTACAAGTTAACCTGCGAGTGCCGACACAGTTACATAGGACAAACAGGGCGAAATATAAGAACAAGGTATCGAGAACACATAAGGGATTATAATAAGAAAAAACGAAAACCAGAGACTGCAATAGAATCGAACTTCGCGAATCACATGATCAAAAATAAATGC
>NW_023469936.1:0-5134 GCF_013731165.1 Rhagoletis pomonella | reverse complement strand
TAATAAAAAGATAACTACGAAAAATAAAACGGGAACGAAAAGTTTTATTTGTTTTTTCAAACTAAATAATTCAACAAAAATCTACCAAAATGAGAAAAAATTTACCCTTTTACCAACCCAAATTTTTTCAACCAATTTTGGTAACAATTTACCAAAGTGGCAACCCTGATCATGATTCATGAATAACTTTTGAAAAGGGCTAGGGGCAATTTCAAATTTTTGTGGCCAAAAAAAGAATTTGGTAGCCAAATTTAGCCACCAAAGGGCTAAAACGGCAACACTGTCTGTCACAGCTTTTAAACAAAAAACCTGCCTCCTAACAAAAACGTCACGTTAATGTCTTGAAGAAGGAGCGAAAAATCTCCAACATTGGCTTATCTGATAAATGAGTTTAAAAGTGATATGCAAATGTTACATTCTGGAAAATATTTTACAAAAATGCAAAAATAAGAACAAAAATTAATTTTTGAAGAGCATGAAAGCAGTTCCGTATTCGCGTCAGTAAACGATTTTAGAAGATAAGATTATCAATCTTAAAAAAAAAATATAAAATACCTGCCATGAACACTTTGTTTGGAAATTACCCATATTCGTATGTCTGTCTGGCCTTTTAAATTTTGGTACTTTTTCGGCTGATTTAGTACAAAAATTAAAAACTCATTTATCATCCCTGACTGATGCTGATTGAGTTCATGCTGGCAGTTTTAGCTCTGGTTTTGTATGAACCGTTTAAGAAGTGAATGGGCTTATTCCGTGTTATGCGTTTCGCGTAGCGAACTTCTTCTATCTGTTGGTGCGCATGATTATGTTGCTGTTTGCGAAATTTATATGTGCTTACCATGCCAGCTTCGTGTATGCGTATGTATGCCTGTATGTATGTACATAGGGGTGCTTTTAGTCTTGTTGGTATGTTAGTTTGTGTGTACGCCTACCAGTATGTATGTATGTATGTTCATATATTGGTACCTATGTGCAGTTGTAAGGCGTATGCTAAGGTGATGTCGAGTATGTTATTGTGGCGTAGGCGAAGCTACGTTACAGTCCCCCTCCCACTTCGGCGGACGACAAGTTGTGGTAAGTTGTGGCACTACCTTAGGGCCAGCCTAGGTATTATTTACCAGAGTACGTTGTACCCTGGCTCGGTCGGTGTGTGTGGGGCGGTCTTGTTTTTATTGATTATTATTTATTATTATATTTAAAAAATGTTTATTTTTTTTTGTTGAAATAAGTATATATGTACTTATAAGTAGGTACAAAGTTTGATTTTATAATGATATGAGAATTGTAATAAGAATACATGTGCTTATAAATAGGTACAATGTTTGATTTTTTTTTTGTTTTTGGTATTATTACAATAAGTAGTAGTGGTCGGCCGCTGTGGTGTAGTGGTAAGCAGTGCGCGCTTCCACCCCGCAGCACCTGGGTTCAAACCCTGGTCAAAGCAACATCGCAAAAAAATATAGAAAAAAGGTTTTTTCTTAACAGCGTTCGTCCCTCGGCAGGCAAAGGCAAACCTCCGAGTGTATTTCTGCCATGAAAAACAGCTTCTCATAAAAATACAATCGCCGTTCGGAGTCGGCGTAGAACTGTAGGTCCATCCGCTTTGTGTGACAACATCAAGGCGCACGCCACAAATCGGAGGAGAAGCTCGGCCAAACACTAACATATGTGCAAGCGCCAATCTATTATTATTATTATTAGTAAATGAAAAGGAAAACGTGGTTCGTGTTGATTGATGGTGGTTTCAGTCTATATACTCCATGACTTTGGTCCTCTCCTTTGACCGGACGATGGCGTGGTTCACATCTATGTGGGTGGCGAGCATGCGCTGCCCTTTCCATTGAACCCGCCATCGCTCTTTGTTGTTTGTAGGTCGTCTTAGTCGCAGCCTTTTGAACGGGTCGAATGTGTCCCCGGTGGCCGTTTCGTCGTTCGTTGTGGCCGGGTCCGCTTTGGATGGTGTTTCGGTGACCCTTGGTTCGGGGGTGATCTCCCGGGCTGGGTTTGTGGTTGCCGCGGCTGGCTCTGTGGTGTTTGCGGCTGTTGTCGCCGCGTCGACTGGGCACTCTGACATGGCGAACAGCTGGTGATGTGGCTTGGGCACAACTTGGGCGAGCGGAGGCCCGTGAAATATCCTGACGCTCAGGATCCGTGGTTTGTGGTGAGACTGGCCGGTCGCCCGCGGCGTTTACGGCTGGACGCGGCTGCCTTGGACATGCTGGTGGGTTTTCCTCTCTTTTCCCGGTGGCTGTTTTATGATATGTTTTATTATATATTTTCTTTTCTTCTGCGCTACTTTGGTTTCGACTTCGGTATGATTCTGCAAGTAGAGGAGAGGTATTTGTATTAGCGTTGAGGGGAGGCGTTTCATAGGAGAGTGGGATTAGTCGTGAAGGGGTTTTAGGTCCTGAAGGTGCGCGTGGACTTGCGGCCTATTTGGGTGCTCGGCGTGCGTGAGTTTGACGGTGTTGGTTGAGACATAATTAGTGATCGAATCGCAACAAACGAAATTGAATTTTAAAGGGGATGAGTAATACTTAATGATACCCTAAGTAGAAATGAGTGAAAAAATTTGTTGTTTTATAATATAACCTCAAATATTGCGAAAACCCGTGTTTTTACACTTAGAGGCTAGGTTATCTCAAAATTCTGACGTGGTAGAGAAATTCTGCAGCTAGATTTGGATTCAGCACCGAAAAATCTACACAAAACGGTTCCACTCAGGTGGCAAGAAAAGTTAAAATTTTTCGAACTGTGTAATCAATCAATAATTAAGAAAATAAAAAAATAAATATTTAACCTCTCTGCGTGCTAGCCTTTTGAAGGCGAATACAATTTAACAAAAACGGAAGAACGTGGGTTAGCAACTTCATCTTTTTATCAATCATGGTTTGCATTTTAGTGCATTTAAATTTGTAGATTCTTATAAATTCAGAAATTGTAGTTCAGAAAAAAGCACTAAAAAGAGCACTAGGCACTAAACCATTATTTTTGGCGTTTTAATTTTCAAAAAGCACTAAATCTAGTGCTTAAAGCACTAAGTTGGCAACTATGTTTCCATGGGCGTCGTCGTAGGTCGTAATATTTTTTTTGTTGGTTGGCGGCCGTGGTGAGGTGCTTCTCTATTTATTTCCATAGTTCGGTGATCGCGGGACGAACAGCTAGCGGTTCCTCTGGGACGGCGCCTTCTGTTCTGACTTGTTGGGGTGCCACGAGATTTCGTCCGAAGTTAATTTCGGCGGCTGATGCCTTCGTAGACTCGTGGTGGGCGGTGTTGATGGCAAATACGATTTCCGGTAATTCTTGGTCCCATGTCCGATGGTCCCGCTGTGAACGTTGCGCTATCATTGTTTTGATAACGCGGTTAGCTCTCTCCGTGGGGTTTTCATGAGATGCGTAGGCGGCAGTGAAACGATGCTCGATATTGTGGTCTTTAAAAAACGATGCTAAAGCGTTCGCGGTGAACTGCCGACCGTTGTCGCTGAGGAAAACGGCGGGGCAGCCAAATCGATAGATGACTCGCTCCCGTAGCGCTTTGATGACTGTTCGACCCATTTGGAGAATTTATCCACTAGAACCAACAGACAGGTGTTACCTTGTTTCGAACGTGGAAGGGGTCCGACAAAGTCAGCTGTAATAATCTCCCATGGTCGGGAACATTGCATCGTAGCTGTTTAAGCCGCCGCTTAAACTTAATTCAGCGGCCGTGCGCGCATCCTGTGGCCGCAGCGGTGTGAAGTCCGAAAAATGATTAACGAGCGCGCACGGCCGCTTCCCATCATCGGGCCAAATGAGAGACCAGTCGGTTCAGCTATTATCGTCGGACATCGCGCACGCGCCCTTATCCAAACTAGCTCTCGGAGTCAACGCGGGTTTTGCATCAATTTGCGCAATAAACTTTTATATACATAAATACATAGACAAATACACACTATGTACTTTTGAACTTGAAGTTCGAATATCAAGATAGGTGTGTGACTAAATTCCATCAACAGAAAATAAACGAAGTTTAAATTTTGCACATTTTCTAAAACCGAAAATAAGTGTTTACCTTTGTAGTGTAACTGAAAGTCGACCATGCTTAACGTTTATGATTATTTAATTTATTCATAACAACAAGGGTTTCATATTTCAGAACTCACGGATTGTCAGGCATACGTGCCAAACCGTCAAACAAACTAAGTTTAAGCTTCAATTTATTTATAATATTATTTATGCTTATCCAGCAATTATTTCCCATAAATACCCCAATATGTTAGGCTAAGAATTCAATTGTAAAAGAACCTACAAAGCGACATTGAGTTGCTCAGTAAAATAAATTCAATACAATTAAAACATAAATGAATTGTTTCATTCGATACATGGCGATCCTGCCAGCTTTTTGCGAAAATTAATTTGCAAAAAAGCTATCCTGCCAACCGGTGCTTAGATTTGAATTGCACAGTGGCAGTCTAGTGCTTTGCTGCACAGATCAGCCTGAATCCTGGTTTGCTTAAATTGCAACATTTTTAAAATTTTGTGCTTAAAAATTATGCACTAAAAAACACATTTCGCGCTGACTTGCAAACGTGATCAACATGAATCCGCTCAAGATTTTCTGCTTCGTGGCTTTACTTGTCGCAGCCGCTAGTGCTGCACCCAAGCATGGCAAGAACAAGGATAATGCCGTCTCGAATAGTTTAAAGCCCACTGATTGGTTATCGGTGTCTGAACTCCAGTCGATGCAGTCAGCTGAGGATTTCACTATGCAGCAGTTGGAGAACATGTCAATGGAGGAAGGCGAACGGGAAATTGAGAAAATTTATCACCTCTCACAAATTAACCACGCGTTGGAACCATCGTTTGTGCCAAGTCCCAGTAATGTGCCAGTTCTCTTGATGAAACCCAATGGTCAACCCGAACAAACCACTTTGAATGAGATGGTCTACGCTGCCAAGAAACAGCCCAACTTTGGCAATGAGGAAGTTACCATTTTCATCACTGGCTTGCCCCAGACCAGCCCTGCAGTCGCAAAAGCAAACAAAAACTGATGTGCGTCAATCCGCACTCATAGGGCCAGTAAGCGAATTTTCGCTCGTGGCAAAAATATATTTTTTTTATATACATATACAATACATTTCTTAAGTTACTTTCA
>NW_023469935.1:0-5135 GCF_013731165.1 Rhagoletis pomonella | reverse complement strand
TGCCTATTTCTCGTTGTTCGCTTTGTGTTGCCGCAGTATTCGCCACACTGCCCTCCACCTAAGTCTGATCGTCCCGATCAGACACACTTGCGGTTCCAAACGCTGCAAGCCTTTCCAAGTGGACCACCTTCATCTTGTTCCTTGGTCTCCCGACGGTCTGGATCCGATACACTACGTCATTTAGCCGTTTTACGACCTTATACGGACCTTCCCAGTTGCATTGTAGTTTTGGGGACAAACCTTTCTTTCGTTGTGGATTGTACAGCAACACCAAATCTCCTTCCTGGAAACCCTCGGAATTCATCGCCTTATCATA
The DNA here is from genome assembly GCF_013731165.1 of Rhagoletis pomonella. Lineage (NCBI taxonomy): Eukaryota > Metazoa > Arthropoda > Insecta > Diptera > Tephritidae > Rhagoletis > Rhagoletis pomonella. The sequence goes on along the minus strand of NW_023469935.1, from coordinate 4,819 downwards.
CCTGGCTTTCATCTTGTCACTCATAATTTGTGTCTCACAAGAGCATGTATCTCTCTCAGCTCCTCTTCCAGGATGTTTGACGTCTCTTTTCCAATCCTTCTAGCATCACCAGTCACCCCAAACTTCAGATCACTAGGCAAACGGAGCTCACTGCCGAATATTACCCTTGCAGGAGTTTTACCCGTTGTTTCATGCTCTGCTGACCGGTATCCCATCAGGAACAAGGGTATGCGGACATCCCAATCTTTTTGATTCTTGTCCACGACCTTCCGCAAATGCTCTTCCAGTGTTCGGTTGAACCGTTCCACCATGCCGTCGGATTGGGGATGAAGAGCCGTCGTTCGAGTTTTCCGGATACCCAGTATCTGGCACATCTCTTGGAACACTGCCGACTCAAAATTTCTTCCCCTGGTCAGAGTGCAGCTCTATAGGTACACCGTATCTCGCAACCCAATTGTAGGTGAATACCTCCGCTACTGTTTTAGCTTCCTGGTTTGGAATCGGGTATACCTCCGGCCATTTGCTAAAGTAGTCCATAACCACAAGGACGTATTTGTTTCCCTGTGCGCTCATAGGAAATGGACCGGCTACATCCATGGCAATCCGCTCGAAAGGTGCACCTGAGTTATATTGCTTCATCTGGCCATGACTTCTGGATTTCGGCCCCTTAGCTGCAATACACTCCGCGCAGTTAGCAATCCACTCTGCGACCGATTGCCGACAACCAACCCAATAGAAGCTCTGCTTAATCTTCTCCAGGGTCTTCGTGATTCCCAGGTGCCCTCCACTAGGACCATTGTGGAATTCCTTGAGTACATCCGGAATTCTTACCCTTGGAACTACTATCAGGTTGCGGGAGCACTGGCCATCTTCGCTTTCCCATACCCTATGCAAACAGCCAGATATTAATTTTAAGCTGTTCCATTGTGCCCAGTACGCCTTTGCGATGGGGCTTTCCGCTGCCATTTGCTCCTTAGTTGGCCTCCTGTCCACCTCCAGTCCATGCATCAAAAGCTCTAGATCTGGATCTTCCTGCTGACACTTTCGTAGCTGTTCTTCCGTCCACTCTTTCGCTGGTGTTATTGTCGTTAGACGGACGTCTATAATGTCCTCTTTTCCCTCAGCTTTTGAGCAGTGTTTACATTCCAGGCTACATGGTCGGCGGGACATGGCATCAGCATTACCGTGGACACTTCCCTTGCGGTGTTCAATAGCGAAGTCATAACTTTGCAGTCTCTCAATCCACCGAGCTAGCTGTCCTTCTGGATTCTTAAACTGTAGTAGCCACTTCAGCGCTGCATGGTCCGTTCGAACTCGGAAACGTTGCCCATAGAGGTACTTGTGGAAATGTTTGACGCAGTCCACCAACGCTAGTAGTTCTCTCCGAGTTACGCAGTAGTTCCTCTCTGGTTTTCCAATCGACCGGCTATAGTAGGCAACTACCTTCTCCTGCCCATCAATTACCTGCGACAGTACGCCTCCTATGGCATAACCACTAGCATCCGTATCCAAAATAAACGTTGCACCTGGAACGGGATACGCTAGCATAGGTGCAGTACATAGTCGTTCCTTCAGAGTCTGGAAAGCCTCCTCCTGCTCCTTGTTCCACTCGAAGGCTCTATTTTTCCTAGTGAGCTCGTGGAGGCTTTTAGCAACGCTGGCTAAATTCGGAACAAATCGGCGGTAGTAGGTGCATAGCCCAAGAAAACTTCGTAGTTCGTGCAGGTTCCTAGGTCTTGGCCAATCCTTTACTGCTTCTATCTTTTCCTTCGCAGTACAGATGCCCTCCGTTGTCACCTTGTGCCCTAAGTAGTTCACCTCCTTCCTGAACAGTGATCACTTTTTAGGACTTAGCTTCAGACCAGCGCCAGCTATCCTCTGGAAAACTTCTTCCAAATTGTTCAGGTGTTCCTCAAAGCTTTTACCCAATACGATAATGTCGTCTAGATACACCAAACATGTTTTCCAATGCAGTCCTTTGAGCACATGGTCCATAAGTCGTTCAAAAGTGGCAGGAGCGTTGCATAATCCAAAGGGCATCACCGTGAATTGCCACAGACCGTCTCCAACGCTGAAAGCTGTCTTCTCCTTATCCTCGTCACTTACCTCCACTTGCCAATAACCGCGCTTAAGGTCGAGTGTTGAGAACCACTTTGTTCCAGTCAACGAGTCCAGAGTGTCATGGATCCTGGGAAGAGGATAGCTGTCCTTTTTCGTCACATCGTTTAGTTTCCGGTAGTCTACGCAGAACCGCATTTGACCATCCTTCTTCTTCACAAGTACTACCGGCGAACTCCATGGACTCGCTGATGGTTCAATCACACCACTCTCGCTCATTTCGTTTATTATTTGGCTAACAGTTTCACGTTTGGCAAGTGGAACACTCCGAGGAGCTTGACGGATTGGCCTTGCATCGCCAGTATCAATGCGATGTTTCACAACGTTAGTCCTGCCTGGTTTGTCGCCATCCTTGTCGAATATGTTGCAGTATCTTCGGAGAAGTTCCTTAGCCTTGTGCTGGTATTTTTCTTCCAACCCTTCCGCCCATGCATTAATGTCTTCCGCAATGTCATTCTCGCCAATGGAATCGCTTTCAGGTAACTTTTCGCAGTTGAAGATTGCTTCTACCTCTCGACATTGCCCCAGTACAGTTCCTCTTCGGAGTTTGACTGGTGACTTGAACTCATTGAGCACTCGAACTGGGATGCGTCCATCCTTTTGCGTCTTAGCCAAGGTTTTACCAATAAGTACGTCCGGTGTAGAATTTTGTGTTGCTTCAACAACCCACAATTTGTTTGTCCCACAATCTCCATCAATCTTTGCCCACACAACTGCTTCTGACTTCGGTGGAATCTGCTCGCTTTCCTCTAGGATCACTCGCTTGCTGCTGTATGGACCATCATACCCAAACCGAAGGGGCACTTCCATGTTGTTATACGTCATAATCCTGTTCTTCATGTTGATCTTCATACCTTGATCAAGCATGAAGTCTAATCCAATGATGACTTCATCCATAATCGCCGCGACTATGAACTTGTGTAACACCGTCACATTCCCTATTGCGACTTTGCATGTTACCTCCCCTACAACTTGGGTGTCCTCACCAGTTGCTGTCCTCAACCTTGGTCCAGGTAATGGCCTTACCTCTTTAGTGACCAAATCAGATCGAATGATGGAATGTGATGCGCCCGTATCCACAGTTAGTACTCGCTCATGTCCGTCCACATATCCACCAACAGTAACGTTGCTCGCTTTTCTGCCAATTCGCGAGACGGAGATTATGGGGCATTCAATTGCGGGAGCCAGCGCGCGCCCCTTGCTGCTGGCTCGTTTTAGTTTAACGACTGATTGGAGTTGGTTTCGTCTCCTTCAGCCCTGCGTTTGCGTCCTGCTGAATTGTTGTGACCATTAGAACTTGCGCTGCCATCGCGGGCGAAGTGGCCTGACTTTCCACATTTAAAACATTTGCCAGAACCATGCTTTTTCTCGCCCAGCAGTTGGATAATCTTCTTCAGCATTTCATTTGTCTCTTCCGGTGCTTCCACTTCCACACGATGTGCTTTGTAGGCTGGTCTACTTAGGAGCGCCGCCGTTTCACGCGTCTGAGCATACGAGACGGTTTCAGCAAATGTTGCCTTTGGATTCGCGTACGTCTCTCGCTTGGTATACATGTCCCGTATTCCGTTGATGAACCTCTGGATTTTTACTCTTTCAAGGTGCTCACCAGATGCGTCTCCAATTGCCAAATGAGCCAGCCTTTCAATCTCAGAGGCGAATTCCTGTAAAGTCTCGTTGCATTTCTGGCAGCGATTCTCCAGCTCCATCTGGTAAATCTGTCACCTGTGCTCGCTACCATAACGTCTTTCCACTGCACCCATTAACGCATCGTAACTGTTCCTTTCACAGTCGGGAATAGTCTGCAAGATTTCTGCCGCAGGTCCTTTCAATGCAACGAATAGTGCAACGGATTTATCCTCCATGCTCCAATGATTTGCTGCAGCCGTTTTTTCGAACTGGAGCTTAAAGACCTGGAAAGGAATCGTGCCGTCAAAGGATGGGGTTTTTACCTTGGGTGCGCTCGTCGAAGTAGCTGGACGATTCAACTGCATATCTCGGAGGCGACCTTCCAACTCTTCTACCTTAGCCTCGACTTTCTCCTGTCTCTCTTCAAGTTTGTCCTGTATTTGTGTAATTTTTTCATCCTGTGCTTCCAGCTGTGATGATATGCGTGCCTCCTGTGCCTGTAGCTGAGTTTCTAACCGGGATGACACCTGCGCTGATACCTCGGAAGATATACGTGTTTCCAAGGCTTGCATCTGTGAGGAAACGTCTGACGACAACTGCGACCTCTGTTCCTGCACATCTGTGACATGGCAGCCAATAACGTGTTCATGTCCATACCTGTTGATGAACAAGGAGCATTTTGCTGTTCTTCAACCTTCCCGGATGTCTGTTGCACATCCTTTGACGAAATGCAGCCTCATCCTTCTGTTCGTCCTTTGCGGATGTATCGTCGGGTTTACCTTGGAAGTCGTATTTGTCCACGTCGATGCCTTCAGCTTCCATAGCCTCTCGCAACCGGGATAACAATTCCACTTTTCTTCCGGAGGTGGCCAAATTACGCTTTTCCAACTCCTGTTTCAGCTCCTCAATTTTTAAGTCCTGAATTTTCGCCATTTTTAGTAGTTTCTCCTTCGGGATTTATTTAACAATCCCACTTCTGACACCAATTGTTACGATTATCCTCGAAACCTTGAGGGATTTCCCAAATTTACTCGGGCTCGTATCGCTGGATTGTTAAATGAATGCTAACGATGAC
>NW_023469934.1:0-5136 GCF_013731165.1 Rhagoletis pomonella | reverse complement strand
GGTTTCCATACGCATACATTTGTTTGTATCACTTTTTAATTCGTTTGTAGATTCGTTTGAAATTCACAAAGTAGATTTTTGGAAATTTAAAAATTTATACAAAACAATTTTCTGCTTAGAAATAGAAAACTTGTTACTTCACATGTATGAGCGCCTGGTATTTGGAAATGAAAATATTGATTTGACAATAATAACTGGTCATAAAGAGAGGTCGCGGGATGGACACACATTTTTGGTTATTTAAAAAATTTACATAATATTTACATATGTACATAAATCATCGATTAAATGATGAAAGCTGCTACCATTCGATTGTTGTAAGATTCGAACTTTTTTGCAAACATTGAAGCGTCCGGCGAGATATGTCGGCGTCGGCGCTTTTTAAATATAAACAATATTTTAAGTATTTATTGGAATAAAAAGAAAATGTATGTCTTTTCTTAACATTATGTTAAATGCTAATGGCCTTATTCATAAAAAATAAAGTAGCTTTATAAAAGGTTTATAAACTGAAAAATGTATGAAAACGTCAATTTATAAAGCCCTTTAAACCTACTTTATTTTTTATGAATAAGGCCATAACATTTTAAAGAAAAAACTTCATAAGTGTTCCTATACTTCCTATGAAGTTTTCAAATACTACTGAATGCAATCAACATACTCAAGTACTCTGGAAAAGCGGCACAGTGTTTTATGTAGCAGAGTGCTGTTGAGTAACATTGGTCAGTTCCTATTTGTGATGTTCTCTTTTTTTGTTCCTATCTTTTTAAGTACTCTAAAATATATGTTCCATTTACTCATGTACACATGTGAAGAGCAGCGTTGCCGCTTTGGTAATTTTTAACCAAAATTGGTAATTTTTTTCTTTATTTATCAAGTTTGGTAATTTGGTAATTTATTTTTCAATTTGGTAACTTTTTCGATTCGGTCTTACACGTCAATTGGTTCTGATTCCACATTAGTAAGTGTCCCGTAAGCGTTTTCTTTTATAGAAATATCAGGTAATCCTCAAAGTTTCGCAAGGTGAATGTTGTTCCAGCGTTCCTTGGCTACTAGAATGGTTTGATCTTTAACAAACTGTGTGAAAGTGTTATTGCTAAGTATATCCACAGTGCCCTTTCCTGGTTTTGGGTGGTCCTACCTTTCCCTGTCAGTTCGTCAGCTTTGCAATTACCATCAATTTACCGGTGTACCCGCCAACCATATATATGAGTTGAATTCTACGTAAATACGCATGTTCTCGTTCAAAAAGTTACGGCATTCAGCGGGAGACTTCACTCTGTCTATGAGTGAGTCGAAAGCTTTCATTCAAGTGTTGAATTTTTGTATATTTTCTTGTCACTTGTCTACATACAGTGGTGGAAAAAATTATAGCCGCACCATATTTTGATAAGTTTTAACATATTACAAAAAATTACCAAACTTATTTTATGTGCAGAACAAACATACATATAGAGCCCTAACTGCCAAAATAACGAAAGCGAAATTTTTTTCAAATTTTTTTTTTGTTTGCAGAAAGGCATCTAGATGCTCTAGGAATATTTCTGTTATTTTGGAGGTTAGGGCTTGATGTGTATGTTTGTACAGTTTTGCACATAAAATAAGTTTGGTAATTTTTTGTTGAATTTGGTAACTTTTTTCGGTGATTTTGGTAAAAAATAAAAACATTGTGTGGCAACACTGGTGAAGAGTATTTCTGTTGGTATATTTGCAGTGCTTTAGTAAATATACACATCTGTTAAGGTTTCTTTATTCACAAGTTTGTTCTTTTTAAACCCGGCAATAAACCGAAACTGGGTTCATAATGAACTAAGTTACAGGCTTATAAGTGCGCAAAAGTACGAAAAACCGGTTTTTAACGGTAAATCAAGATTTTCGGGGTATTTGGCAAATTTCATATTTCGATTTTGGTTTTACTCGAAGAGACCTACCAGAACATATGCATAACTTCCCAGGTATTTCTATTTTATGCTTTTTTGTAGCACTGTGTTATAGCAGAGCTACAACAACAGCAGCAACAACTACGAAATTCGTAACCCTAATAGTAAATTTTTCATTTAAAAAATTAAAGTTCAACAAAAACAAGTAAAGAAGTATAAGTTCGGGCGAAACCGATTTTTATATACCCAGCGCAGGTATCAACTATCGCCTTACCAACTTTCTCTAAACTACTTTAAAGTCTATAACAGTTTTATTTATTGTTGAGAGATTGTTGTAAGTATTTACTTGGAGTAAATGAATGTCCTCAGTTACTGAAATATCGGAGTTTTCGTATATCCGAAAATTACCGTTATACGTGAAGCCGGTGCAGTTTTAGTCCGATTTGAATTATTTTTAACGAATCAAGTTCCAAGGTTATTAAATACACCGAGGTTGGTAGAAATTTATAAATCGGTTACCGAGATACACATTTTTGGTCATAAGTGGGCGGAGTAGTTACTGATTTATCGCAGTTTTCATGTTTCTGTAAATTGCCGTTATATGGGAGGTGGGCGTGGCTAATGCCCGATATTCAACCAATTTCTTAGCTGGATCCTAAGAAAGGCTCATACCGAGTTTGGTAAGGATTGGTGAAGCGGCTACTAAGAGACAGTATTTCATCATAAATGGGTGGGGTCACGCCCCTTTTCCAAAAATTTCCTAATAATATTATTTTGCACCAAAATTCTACCCCACATACTAATTTTCAACAATTTGGATCTAATATTTACGGAAATATTATAGTTTTTGCATTTTTCGGAAATACCATTATAGGGGAAGGGGGCGTGGTTACAGTCCGATTTCGCCCTTTTTCAATAGCAACCCACCTTGGATAAAGGGAAACCTATATACCAAATTTCGTTGAGATATCTTAGTTCCTGCTCGAGTTATTGTGTACACGGACAGACGGACGGACGGACAGGCAGACAGACATGGCTTAATCGATTTCTCTATTCGTTCTGAGCATTTATGTATACATTTGTCTATATCTGTCTCGATTCGTTTTGGCTGTTACAAACAACCGTTATGCGAACAAAGTTATAATACTCTGTGCACAAGTGCGCTCGGGTATAATAACCCAGTAGATAATTTCAGGAGTTAAAAGCCCTTCTGAAAGGCCTTCCTGAGAGTCAAGAGGCCTTCCACTCTACATTCCTTCCCTGTAGGGAAACCGCGGACTAGTGAATCAAATTTTTAGTTCCGTACTAGGTCTTTATCGCCAAAAAGGAACTAGTCCGACAGGAACTAGATCCCCACCAGTCCAAAACCGGCGTAAAGTGGTACTTTTAAAAAACTAATTTTTTTCAGTTTTTTTTCACTAGAAACCTATATCTAAAGTGACGAATTTAGAAATAGTTCCGAACTATAGAAAAAGGGATGCAGAACGAACTAGATCTTATTTGTCGAATGTAGAACTAGTTCGGAACTATCGAATAAGGGATGCAGTGGGCTTGTTTACTTTACATAGATATGTGTTCAGCGGCTTTTTCGGTCAAGTACGCTTCTATTCTGTGCTTCGCAAATGCTTTTTCATAGCTTGGTAATACAAAACTAAAATTTGTGTTAACATTTCAACATCTTGGGACAGTCTGGAATCTAAGAAATAACAGTGAGCACCTCTGCAAACTCAGCCACATCTAAAGGTATGTAAACGTACATTTCTTACAATCATTCAAACAAATTTAATTTCAAATTGACAACACATTTCTTCCAAAACAACTTAAAATCGCACACACGGAAGAACCAAAAAGATTGAAAAATCATGATACTTTTTTCTTTCGTCTGTCGATTTTAGAACTGGTTCGGAACTGTAGAATTTATGACTAGTTCGGAACTATCGAAAAAGGGATGCAGCGGGGGGCAATTGACACTTCCTAGGACATCGCCATGTTAAATTCGCCAGTTGCTTGCATGCAAAAGAGATTTATCGCGAACCAGTACTGGGTCTAAATGTACTAGAAGCGCACCAGTTCAGAACTAGAGATTTTCCCCGCAGGGTTTCTCCTTTCTTTTTTGTATGGAGTGGCACAAATTGAAGGCCTTCCAGAAGGGCCTAAGGGAAGTATGTCCTATCTTCAGAAGGGCTTTTGGGGGAGTTCTTTTAAAGTTGCTTCTTTAATTTATAAAAATCATACATCTTTGAAGTATTTTTGCTTGCGGTTTAGATCAAACATATGTTATTGTAACTTAAAATGTTTATTGAAATTCATTTGTAATGCTAAATAGTGTAAATTTAGGCATTCGCGTAAAATGTAAATGGATAAGCCCTTCTAGAAGGCATGCAAGGAAACACGTTTTTCAGCCCTTCTTGGGTAGGCCTCTTAGAATGGCTTTACTTAAGAAGGCTTACCTAAATTATCTTCTGGGAAATATAAGCCCGGTAAAGTTAGACATTCAGGGTTGCAATAATTCGCTTTAAGCTGAAAATTGGTATGAACGTTGTGAGCACTACTACAAATGAAATGTACAAGGTCCACATTAGGGAAGGGTAAATTCGATATTCGAAGCATCGAGATTCGAATTTTACCTCCAAAATGGCGAATTTTTGAAATTGAACTTTCCCAGCAAAAATTGAGGTTAGTTATCGATTAGAGAATGATTGGAGAACAAGCCACATTCTCCAATCTCAAACATTAGAGAACGAGAGCGATCTCAACAAAAATCCATTCGAGAAAATATTAATTCTCTAATCGAATTCTAATGTTGATCTCTAATGGGATTCTAATATGAATTTCAAACTGCTCTTTTGCTTTAATAAATAACACGCTTTGTTTGTAAAATTTGTGTTGAATGCATTTGCAATAAAATAATAATGAATTATTTGAACTTAAACATTATTTAGGATTCATTCATTTGGAATATTGCTTATTTACATTTATTTGAATTTGCGTTGCTTCTCTAATCGTTCTCGAATCGAGTTCTAATGTAGTTCTCTAACTTCGTCATCGACTTGAGAACGATTAGAGAATTACCCTAGTTATCTAATGTAGAAATCCAAATTTCTTTAACGTTAGAGATTGTGTTTGCTGGGTTGTGGTGCTAAAATTCGGATGAAATCTAATTTTTCTAGAAAAAATCGAATTTCGTCGTAGTTTGCAAAAAAGCAACTCTGCAACTTTTCCCTCTGATGCAACGAAATATTGCATCGATGTATCG
>NW_023469933.1:0-5137 GCF_013731165.1 Rhagoletis pomonella | reverse complement strand
TTTTCTTACTTTACTTGACCATTCCAAAGCATTTGACTCTGTAGATCCCGAACTTTTAATCTTGAAGATCAAAAACTTATTTAATTTTTCAACGTCGGCTTCAACTCTTGTGGAAACATATCTCAGTGATAGACTACAAGCAGTATGTGCCGGTAACACTATATCCAACTTCTTACCTATAACCAGAGGTGTACCTCAAGGTTCTATACTTGGCCCGCTTTTGTTTGTATTGTATATTAACGATTTGTTTAGTGTGATTAAATATAGTGATGTCTATGTATATGCCGATGATGTTGAATTATATGTTAGCCGTCCTCTTAACTGTATTAATGTTTGCATCAGCAATTTGAATTCGGACTTGAGATTTATAAGCAGGTGGGCTTCTGACAACGGATTAATCCTTAATCCTGATAAATCTCAATGCATCGCCATATACAGGAAATATGTCAAGCTTGACGACTATACAGAAGTCAGACTAAACAATGCTGTGATTAAATACGTGGATACTGTTAAAAATTTAGGCGTTACATTTAATAGAACCTTGACGTGGAGTAACCATATTTTTTGTGCCATAGGCAAAGTATATGGTATGCTCCGAAATTTATGGACTACTCAACACTTTACACCAGTGAAAATTCGACTGCTTCTAGCTAAAACGTATTTGTTACCAACGTTATATTCTCATTGTGATAGTGTGTGCCGTAGTAAACTCAATGTTTTGTATAATAATATCGCGAGATACGTTTACTGTAAAAAACGTTATGACCATTGCGAAACAAATTGCATCGATATCTTTTGACGATTTGCTTAAATTTAAATGTTTAGTGTTACTTCAGAAGATCATTACTACCCAGGAACCCAGATATCTCAAAGATCGACTTCTGTTTTCCAAATCTTACCGTTCGCTGAACTTAGTCCCAATGAAATACAGTTGTTTGGTGACTGAACGTCAATACTTTGTGTTCTCTGTCCGTCTTTGGAATAATTTACCCCCAAAAATTAAGTGTATAAAAGAGAACTTGCGCTTCAGACATGAATTAATTCGTTACTTTGCCGAATATTGCTGAATTTACTTAAATAATTTCTCAAACATTCAATTAATTTCCAATTTAATCCCTACTAATTTTCTTTCTCTAATACCTTCTACAGCCCCAGTCTTATTACTTTTATTTTAGTCTTTTTTATTATTTTTTAAATCTTTTCAAATTTTATTGTTAAATTCTTAATTTAAGGTCAATCATTGTAAAAATAACCTATGGTTGTATGTTTGACTTAAATAAATAAATAAATAAATAAACACGGAGCGAACCACAAGAACGGAATTACAACCAAGTAATTAAAGTGGATTAACAGCTTGTATTAAAAGCTGGCGACATTCGGGGAGTCGATACTCACCCCTCAGTGGAAATAGAGGCAAAAGGTGCCGTCACATTCCTTCCGGCAAATCCCCAGCCATGTTGTTGCGTAGAATACATAAAGAAGTTGTGAGCATCAAATCTGGACTATTCATTTGACAGCAATTGAGTCACCATAAGCCGGTAATACAAAATCATTACACGTAAGTCAGCCACTTTCTTGCCACCATCCATTGGAAACGAGCTATCCATCAACCGTAAATAAAGATTCCTGTTTGGACCGACAAACCAAGGTCAAGCAAATCAGCAGTCTCATAGTAATATCTCATTTTTACAATTTCATAGTTTCGGCTTACATTTATAAAATTCAACGAAAGCACGTACCTATTTCGGCTGAGTTAAACATTTTCGGTTATTTAGTGTACAAAAGAAACGCAAATTAAATGAGTTTGTTCAACATGGCCATTAATGTAGCGATAAGTTGTACAACTTGCCAGAAAATCAAAATTTTTTGATCTTTCATACAACCAAGACATAAATTCATTCAACAGGTGCAATCTAGAGCAAAACAACACCAACTTGAACCAACGCTCGCTACGTTTATGGCTTTATTTAAAAAACATCGGGCGAAAATTTCAACTGCTCCTGTAACACTACCTTATATAAGTTGGCCTTGCTATCATCCTCACATATGTTCATCAGAGTGTACCAACGAAGGACGAGTTAATACAAGGGGATAGCGAGAGCACAAACTACCCCTGCAAAAAATGGGAGTAATCCGTGATGACTCCGGGAGCATTCGCAAAGGAGCATGTGACTAATACCACTTTTGATCTATATATATATGGAATGCACTGTTCGCTTTTGTTCGAGCATGTCCTATGAAGAGACTAATTGTTCACCTTTATACCCGAATGGGTACAAAAAGCGACTAGTCGCTTTTAAAAAATAAAAATAAAAATTTGCGCCAGCTGAGATTCGAACTGGGGTGCTCAGTTTTGTTAGGCGAATACTCTCTCTGTGTGCCAATGCCGCATTTGAAATTTCATTGACTAAGTGCGTACATATCATTAAATCGTTAATAGTACCCGTTAGAGATGAGTTGGGGACTAATTGATCTCCAATTATACCCAAAAGGGATGAGTCGAGACTAATTGACCTTCATTAGTACCCGTATGAGACTAGTTGCGACTAATCAATGCCCAATTGTACCCGATTGAGAGTAATCTCGGGATACTCTCTTTAGAGATTAGTCGCACAATTTCTTGCAGGGACTCTAGAAAATTACACGCACAATGACAAACATCAGACATGCGCACTTTTTTGCCCGTATGGGCAAGCGAGCCCATTTCGCGGGCTAGATCAGGGGAAAATCATGGGCAAACGGGAAGGGGGCAACAAATCTTACTAATACACGTATAGCAATGAGAGCCACTGCACACGCATTCTGGAGTAAAAAGGCTCATTCTCCCAAACGTACGCCACATGCACTCCTCGTCATTTGAATAGCTCAACTTTTTAATCTTTAGTATTTACACTTTTAATTTTTTTTATTTTATATTCATTACATCCGATTTTAAAACTTTATACAGAGTTAAAAAAATGTCAACAAAGGGGTACAATAAAGTGCAAGTTTCAAGTGTCTGTAAAATAGCGGTGATTTTTGAAAATTTTTTTGGTGATAGTGCTGCGCATTTTCTCTCATACAAAGTATGCTCGACAAAACTTTTATATGGAATAAAATGCGCAGCACTGTCAATAAAAAATAAATGAATTTGAAAAATCGGGGCTCTTTTAGAGTCACTTCAAACTTGCACTTAATTACACTATAATTGAATGGGCTACAAAACTGCATATCAGAAATTTTTCTAAAAATATTATTTACTTATTCACTGCAGGTCATTAGGATGGCACACTCCTATGTTGACATTTTTTAAGAACTGTATCCAGCTCTCGAGAAAAACGAAAAAATCATATAAAATGCTGCCCAAGAAATGGAAAATAAACTTTCTTTTAAGTTTTAGTTTGTAAAAAAATTTAAAATTGCATTTACCCGTAGAATATGCTATATCGTCACTAGGCACGAATAAAGGCGCGAGCTCAAAAGTCGACGGCGAAAAAAGACGCATAAAAAAATTTCACCGTCAAATACTCTTAAGATACTTCGCCAAAGTATATGCGTATAAGCATCTTTTTTCGCAAAATTTTTTTAAACGCTTTTTTTTCCGTCAAAACACCAGCGCGTCTTTATTCGTATGTAGTGACGATACTTTTACAAAAAATTTATATTAAATAAACAAACGGAAAACTGTAAATACTAAGAATTGAAAGGGTGTGCAATTCAAATGACGAGGAGTGTATATAAGTAGATGTGATCACTACCACAAGTAAATGCGAGCTGAAAGCGTGATTGTGTTAGTAAGCCAATTACGTTTGAATGACCCTGCAAAAAATGGGACTAATCCGGGATGACTCCGGGAGCAATCGCAAAGGAGCATGCGACTAATACCACTTTTGATCTCTTTATATGGAATGAACTGATCGCTTTTGTTCGAGCATGTCCTATGAAGAGACTAATTGTTCACCTTTATACCCGAAAGGGTATAAAAAGCGACTAGTCACTTTTAAAAAATAAAAATAAAAATTTGCGCCAGCTGAGATTCGAACTGGGGTGCTCAGTTTTGTTAGGCGAATACTCTCTCTGTGTGCTAACGCCGCACATGAAATTTCATTGACTAAGTGCGTACATATCATTAAATCGTTAATAGTGCCCGTTAGAGATGAGTTGGGGACTAATTGATCTCCAATTATACCCATAAGGGATGAGTCGAGACTAATTGACCTCCATTAGTTCCCGTATGAGACTAGTTGCGACTAATTAATGCCCAATTGTACACGAATGAGAGTAATCTCGAAATATTCTCTTTAGAGATTAGTCGCAAAATTTTTTGCAGGGGAATTTGCGTTCGCTTTGTTACGCTCTCGCATGTATTTGCATGTGATGCTTACGCTCTTTAAGCAGGCGCTCACTCTCTGTCCATGCTTGTATATGAGAAAATTTGACATCGATATAACTGTTGCCAACTTTGTGCCTTTTGCAAGAAATTAAGTGCTTTTAGGGAATTAAAAGGCGAAAGTTGTTTAGTTTAGCGCTTGTTTTGTTCTTTGGTGCCCTTTTCAATGCAATTTTATAATAAAAACGTGATTCTATGGTGACATTGTATTTGACTTACACATATGTTAGTGCTTGGCCGAGCTTCTCCTCTGGATAATATGCTCCAAGATAATCCAAACGCAATATTTTCATACAGTCTTTATCACGGAATCCATAGAATATTTTGCTAATTAGCTGGGTGTGCGCATTTGTACAAAAGTAAGCAATTGCATGAAAATAAAGCCTCTAGAAAAACCAAGTTTTGGAAATTGTTTTACGAATAAAGAAACATTTTGCAAATTAAATTTATTAAATTCATTAACTGCGCATAGTTAGAAATATTTACAAGTTTCATTGTGTGATTACTTAAAATATTTGAACATACAGCTTTATATGCGAAAATACCATTAAACACAGCAACACAAAATTGGTGTTTTTTTTGGGGGAAAATTGCGCTATTTTCAGTATTTTGGTGCTTTTTTAAATAAAAAACTTGGCGATCAGGACTGCCAACTTGGCTCAAACCGTGCCATTTTTGGCACTATTTTACTTGAAATGGCACTGAATTTTTCAATTTTGCAAAAATTGCCAAAATGGCACTTTTGAAAAAAAGCCAAATTTAAATACG
>NW_023469932.1:0-5137 GCF_013731165.1 Rhagoletis pomonella | reverse complement strand
AACCGATGAGATTTTGCAAATTTTATGCGTTTTTTTTAAAAAAAAAGTTATCAAGCTCTTAAAAAATCACCCGTTATTAGAAATACCAAAAGGAAAAAAAAAGAAGTAAGAGCAGCGCTGTCTTCGGCTATGCCGAAGGCTTCATACCTTTCATGAACATCTGCAAATTTTACTTTGACAGATTACTGCTTTTGAGTACATCTGCATACATCGATAGAGGAGTTACATACCTATATAAAAAATCGCATCTGAACAAACAGAGGTATGGAAGATATACCTTATATTAGCACCAATCTAAGTGATTTTCACTGCTATGTGATCGGTATGTAAACCGACACAATTTATTGGGTTTAGTTTCCTACATAAAGGAGATATATCGCAAAAACTGGTATCTGAACAATCAGTGCTATAGGAGATAAAGCTTATACAGCATAGATTTTGACGATTTTCTCAGTAGACTTTGTATTATTATTTATAAAATATCTTACGAAATTTATCGGTTTTAGCTGTTCAAATAAAGGAGTTTTACAGTAAAATCCCATATCTGAACAATCAGATGTATGGAAGATATATGTTGTAGTCACCCGATCCTTGTTATTTTCACTGTAAGTATTCTGTTAATAATGAGTGAAAATGGTGCGAAATTTCATGTTCCTAGCTGCATAAATGGAAGAGTTATGATAAAAGACCTCATATCTGAACAATCAGTTGTATGGGGGCTGCAGGTTATAGTGACTCGATCTTTGTTATTTTCGCTGTAAGTCTTCTGTTGATAATGAGTGAAAACAGCGCGAAATTTCATGGTCCTAGCTACATAAATGGATGAATTATAATGAAAAGTCTCATATCTGAACAATCAGTTGTATGGGAGCTATAGGTTATAGTTACCCGATCTTTTTAATTTTCACTGTAAGTTTTCTGTTGAAAATTATTGAAAATAGTGCGGAATTTCATGTTCCTAGCTATATAAATGGAGGAGTTATAACGAAAAATTTTATATCTGAACAATCAGTTGTATGGGAGCTATAGGTTATAGTGACCCGATCTTTGTAATTTTCACTGTAAGTATTCTGTTGATAATGGGTGCAAGTACTGCAAAATTTCATGTTCGTAGCTGCATAAATGGAGAAGTTATAACGAGAAATCTCATATCTGAACAATCAGTTGTATGGGAGCTATATGTTATAGTTGTCCGATTCTGCCGGTTCCGACAAATGATTAATACATTATAAAAATACACCCACTTACCAAATTTGATACGGATATCTCGAAAACTGAGAGACTAGATTGCATACAAACAGACAGACAGACGGACAGACGGACAGACGGACATGGCTAAATCAACTCAGCTCGACGTTCTGATCATATAAGTATACATTTTAATGGGTCTATCTCTTTTTGTTCTGGTACTTACAAACATCGGACCAAAGTTATAATACCATTTCATGCTCATGAAAAGTATAATAAGGGCACGACATCTTGACCACTTTTGACTATTTTCCTTTCGTTTGTTTAATCTTTATACATTTTTTATTAAAGTCTAGTTAATTATAAAATTCTTACCACTATACAAATGCAAATTTGAAACCTTGTGGAGAAATAAAAAAAAATTGCGCAACAAATTTTGTATTCATAATTTTTATAAAAATTCCAAGTATGTATGCAGTTTGGTAGCTTATTCATAAACAAGTAATTTTTAGCAAAAAAAAAAACCGACTTCAGTTCTCATATAAAAATATATATATATATATATCGTCGTTTAAAGTGCAAAACCGCGTATCAACAAAATGCATAAATTATTTTCTAGAGAGTAAAAGCACTCATATTTCAAAATGGTTACCTTTTTTATAAAGCAATCGCATTTCTGGCTAGTATATTTCAGGACGAATGGATAAGGATTGAGCCAAGAGCTTGTGCAAGCAAATCCAATTTTTGGCAGCCAATGTCAGTTACGCGGTTTTGCAGAATGACGATACGCGGTTTTGACCTTCAAAAGACGATATATATATATATATTTCATGATCAAATGATCGGATCTTAACCAGATTAATATGGGACCACCTCTACTTTTTCATGCTTTTTGCACAAAATTTTCTCGGAAAGCAAACACTTCGCCGTACACATTTTGAAGAGTACGTCGAAGTTACAAAAAGTAGATACGCGAAATTAACAACGACAATATACCCTATGAATGTGTATACCTACTTTTTAGCTACAGTTAGTTTTACGCAAGTGATGAGTAAACACAATTGACCAGTTTTTTTCGTGTCCATATTTATGGCAAGAGGAACGCATGCCCGACGACTGAAATTTAAGTGTGCTCTGCCCAATCCATCAGAGAGGAGACCCCGCCATTCGCGCCAACTACCGCGGGAACAGCCTTCTAAGCACAGGTTACAAGGTCTTATCGAGCGAATTGTGTGAAAGATTGAAGCCCAGTGTGGCTTCAGACCTGGTAAATCCACCATACGCAATACCCTAAATCTTGAAAAAGTCTTTTTATTCAGAAATTTCTGAAAAATTTTATAAAATCAACAAGATATCCCAGCGTCTTCAAATTTGCACTTTAACTAAATTAAAATTTTTGGTTGTAATTGTTAAATTTTTTGGAATTTTTCCAATTTTTTACGAAGTTCGAAATGTGGACTTATGTGGCGCTGGTTAAGTAAAGTGCTAGACTTTTATAAAAAAAAAAAACATAAGATTAAGAAAATAAAAAACAAAAACTGGTCAAAATGTACTAATTTACTCTACCTAACTTAAAATAAAAATTTACCGTGTCCAACGTCAAAGCAAGATATGCGATTTTCCACTATATCTTTGGCTCTGATACAGTTTCAGTCTAAAATTGGGGCGGGAAATTAATAACAAAGTAACGAAATAGTTTTACTTGTGAGATGGTTTCTCAAGAAGGCAGCTGGGAAGTTTTGAGGGGAAGCATAAAATATTCGCACAAATATTAGTACAACTACATATAAAGCTAATGCTTTTTCGCGCAAAAAGCAACGAAATTCTTGCACAGAAATTTTAAGCACGTTATGGATATGCGTATGTAAATAAGTACAAAAGTAAACATAAAGTATGCAGATGAGTAAATAATGCGTCGAAAGCCAGACAGATACTTTTGAATTATGCAAATATTAATTACAGGTTCAGCTACATAGATGAAATCATTTATGCAAATATTCAGATAAATATAATATTACTTACATATCTAACCTTGTGCCAAGGAATACCCAAATATCAGTTTAGAACTATCATTTAATTTACATATATGTTAACACATATATGTATGTATTTTATAGGTAAGTACGAATAAATATCCGAACACGCTCTTCAAAGGAGTATTAGTAGGTACACAATTTTTATTTTTGATACGCTAAGCATAAGTAATATTTTTTTGTGTTCCATCAAAAAATCCTTAGAGTTTTGTGCTCTGTCCTATTTTATTTAATTCCAATATTTGCAGACCTTGTATGATTTTAAATTTATAAGATTTTTTTTGAAAACTAAACGCAATTTATTATATTTGCGCTCTAGTTTCGTAAATCGATTTCTTCATGTGTGACAAAAATTAATTAATTTTTCTAGCACGGTCTATTAACTAAAGTGCGCTAATTCATGTGGTCGGGATACCGATAAATGTCTTTAAATGCTTATTCTTGTGTACGCTTTTTTCATCTCAGTTACGGCGTGACTTTCGGATCCTGTTTCTTAAGCTGGAGAACACTAAGCAGAACTAGCTATACACTCTCTGACTGATAGATGAAAGCCGACTTAAGGCAATAACCTGTCGAGCACAAGGCGAGAAGTGGTTTTGAGCTCGGCAACCTTTAGTCGCATTGCTCTGACATCCTAAGGTGGTATGTATCTATTCTTCAACAAAACGAAGATTAAGTTGCCGGAGGATTTCGTTTCTTCAATCGCAGCCATCTATATACCGACCCGACTCGTTAGAGTGGCTTGCTCCTGGATCTTGTTATGAAGTCCGTGCAAGTTTTGTATGCCTTAAGAGGCTAACACCCAAGCAGGGAGGAGTGATAAGAAGATTAAAATACTCTACCTACCTACCTAATAGGCTAGTCGCTATGTGTGGGTGTATGAGACAAGTAAGACCGCCCACCTTAGTCATGTTGCTGCTGTTCATGTTGTTGGCTGGTGTGGTAATTGGCAGGTGAGGGCATGGAGCAAGAGGATGCCATATGGCCTTTTGTCTACTGCCTATGTGACCCAAGATAATTCAGGTTCTAAAATGGATCCATTCATTAAAAGAGCTGCACCTAACAGCAGGGGAATTCGGATGGAGCCATCTCTGGCATCGTTAGGAGAAATAGACTTCTGGGTTGGACTCAATCCTTACCTAAAGTAAAACGATGTGAAACATGTCTACTGTAAGATGTTGCTCCAGGAAGAGACATCCTATGGAAGGTGTTGCTCCAAGCACCGAAAACGGCTGTGTAGATAGTCAAATGTATATCGACAAAACAACTCCTTTTGATCGGGTAAAATCCGAGTAATTTTGGTACGTACATACGGCTGTTGTGAGAATGTACGATTAAATATCTTTTCTATGTAACTAAGTGTATTACAAAATATTTCGGTATCTTTAGTTTTACATAATTTTATAAATTTTCTAAACACCGTTGTGCCAACACACCTGCAAATACAAACTACAATCGTTCGCCATAAATCGCCAACAAGTGTGTGGAATTATTTAATGCTGTTACTTGTTTTTGAGATAAATATTTAGAAGTCAGCAGCATGCAAGCATTTTCTAGATACATATATACTTATGTATATAACGGGTGATTTTTTAAGAGCTTGATACCTTTTTTTTTAAAAAAAACGCATAAAATTTGCAAAATCTCATCGGTTCTTTATTTGAAACGTTAGATTGGTCCATGACATTTACTTTTTGAAGATAATTTCATTTAAATGTTGACCGCGGCTGCGTCTTAGGTGGTCCATTCGGAAAGTCCAATTTTGGGCAACTTTTTCGAGCATTTCGGCCGGAATAGCCCGAATTTCTTCGGAAATGTTGTCTTCCAAAGCTGGAATAGTTGCTGGCTTATTTCTGTAGACTTTAGACTTGACGTAGCCCCACAAAAAATAGTCTAAAGGCGTCAAATCGCATGAT
>NW_023469931.1:0-5138 GCF_013731165.1 Rhagoletis pomonella | reverse complement strand
GGTTTCCATACGCATACATTTGTTTGTATCACTTTTTAATTCGTTTGTAGATTCGTTTGAAATTCACAAAGTAGATTTTTGGAAATTTAAAAATTTATACAAAACAATTTTCTGCTTAGAAATAGAAAACTTGTTACTTCACATGTATGAGCGCCTGGTATTTGGAAATGAAAATATTGATTTGACAATAATAACTGGTCATAAAGAGAGGTCGCGGGATGGACACACATTTTTGGTTATTTAAAAAATTTACATAATATTTACATATGTACATAAATCATCGATTAAATGATGAAAGCTGCTACCATTCGATTGTTGTAAGATTCGAACTTTTTTGCAAACATTGAAGCGTCCGGCGAGATATGTCGGCGTCGGCGCTTTTTAAATATAAACAATATTTTAAGTATTTATTGGAATAAAAAGAAAATGTATGTCTTTTCTTAACATTATGTTAAATGCTAATGGCCTTATTCATAAAAAATAAAGTAGCTTTATAAAAGGTTTATAAACTGAAAAATGTATGAAAACGTCAATTTATAAAGCCCTTTAAACCTACTTTATTTTTTATGAATAAGGCCATAACATTTTAAAGAAAAAACTTCATAAGTGTTCCTATACTTCCTATGAAGTTTTCAAATACTACTGAATGCAATCAACATACTCAAGTACTCTGGAAAAGCGGCACAGTGTTTTATGTAGCAGAGTGCTGTTGAGTAACATTGCTCAGTTCCTATTTGTGATGTTCTCTTTTTTGTTCCTATCTTTTTAAGTACTCTAAAATATATGTTCCATTTACTCATGTACACATGTGAAGAGCAGCGTTGCCGCTTTGGTAATTTTTAACCAAAATTGGTAATTTTTTTCTTTATTTATCAAGTTTGGTAATTTGGTAATTTATTTTTCAATTTGGTAACTTTTTCGATTCGGTCTTACACGTCAATTGGTTCTGATTCCACATTAGTAAGTGTCCCGTAAGCGTTTTCTTTTATAGAAATATCAGGTAATCCTCAAAGTTTCGCAAGGTGAATGTTGTTCCAGCGCCCCTTGGCTACTAGAATGGTTTGATCTTTAACAAACTGTGTGAAAGTGTTATTGCTAAGTATATCCACAGTGCCCTTTCCTGGTTTTGGGTGGTCCTACCTTTCCCTGTCAGTTCGTCAGCTTTGCAATTACCATCAATTTACCGGTGTACCCGCCAACCATATATATGAGTTGAATTCTACGTAAATACGCATGTTCTCGTTCAAAAAGTTACGGCATTCAGCTGGAGACTTCACTCTGTCTATGAGTGAGTCGAAAGCTTTCATTCAAGTGTTGAATTTTTGATATATTTTCTTGTCACTTGTCTACATACAGTGGTGGAAAAAATTATAGCCGCACCATATTTTGATAAGTTTTAACATATTACAAAAAATTACCAAACTTATTTTTTGTGCAGAACAAACATACATATAGAGCCCTAACTGCCAAAATAACGAAAGCGAAATTTTTTTCAAATTTTTTTTTGTTTGCAGAAAGGCATCTAGATGCTCTAGGAATATTCTGTTATTTTGGAGGTTAGGGCTTGATGTGTATGTTTGTACAGTTTTGCACATAAAATAAGTTTGGTAATTTTTTGTTGAATTTGGTAACTTTTTTCGGTGATTTTGGTAAAAAATAAAAACATTGTGTGGCAACACTGGTGAAGAGTATTTCTGTTGGTATATTTGCAGTGCTTTAGTAAATATACACATCTGTTAAGGTTTCTTTATTCACAAGTTTGTTCTTTTTAAACCCGGCAATAAACCGAAACTGGGTTCATAATGAACTAAGTTACAGGCTTATAAGTGCGCAAAAGTACGAAAAACCGGTTTTTAACGGTAAATCAAGATTTTCGGGGTATTTGGCAAATTTCATATTTCGATTTTGGTTTTACTCGAAGAGACCTACCAGAACATATGCATAACTTCCCAGGTATTTCTATTTTATGCTTTTTTGTAGCACTGTGTTATAGCAGAGCTACAACAACAGCAGCAACAACTACGAAATTCGTAACCCTAATAGTAAATTTTTCATTTAAAAAATTAAAGTTCAACAAAAACAAGTAAAGAAGTATAAGTTCGGGCGAAACCGATTTTTATATACCCAGCGCAGGTATCAACTATCGCCTTACCAACTTTCTCTAAACTACTTTAAAGTCTATAACAGTTTTATTTATTGTTGAGAGATTGTTGTAAGTATTTACTTGGAGTAAATGAATGTCCTCAGTTACTGAAATATCGGAGTTTTCGTATATCCGAAAATTACCGTTATACGTGAAGCCGGTGCAGTTTTAGTCCGATTTGAATTATTTTTAACGAATCAAGTTCCAAGGTTATTAAATACACCGAGGTTGGTAGAAATTTATAAATCGGTTACCGAGATACACATTTTTGGTCATAAGTGGGCGGAGTAGTTACTGATTTATCGCAGTTTTCATGTTTCTGTAAATTGCCGTTATATGGGAGGTGGGCGTGGCTAATGCCCGATATTCAACCAATTTCTTAGCTGGATCCTAAGAAAGGCTCATACCGAGTTTGGTAAGGATTGGTGAAGCGGCTACTAAGAGACAGTATTTCATCATAAATGGGTGGGGTCACGCCCCTTTTCCAAAAATTTCCTAATAATATTATTTTGCACCAAAATTCTACCCCACATACTAATTTTCAACAATTTGGATCTAATATTTACGGAAATATTATAGTTTTTGCATTTTTCGGAAATACCATTATAGGGGAAGGGGGCGTGGTTACAGTCCGATTTCGCCCTTTTTCAATAGCAACCCACCTTGGATAAAGGGAAACCTATATACCAAATTTTGTTGAGATATCTTAGTTCCTGCTCGAGTTATTGTGTACACGGACAGACGGACGGACGGACAGGCAGACAGACATGGCTTAATCGATTTCTCTATTCATTCTGAGCATTTATGTATACATTTGTCTATATCTGTCTCGATTCGTTTTGGCTGTTACAAACAACCGTTATGCGAACAAAGTTATAATACTCTGTGCACAAGTGCGCTCGGGTATAATAACCCAGTAGATAATTTCAGGAGTTAAAAGCCCTTCTGAAAGGCCTTCCTGAGAGTCAAGAGGCCTTCCACTCTACATTCCTTCCCTGTAGGGAAACCTCGGACTAGTGAATCAAATTTTTAGTTCCGTACTAGGTCTTTATCGCCAAAAAGGAACTAGTCCGACAGGAACTAGATCCCCACCAGTCCAAAACCGGCGTAAAGTGGTACTTTTAAAAAACTATTTTTTTTCAGTTTTTTTTTTCACTAGAAATCTATATCTAAAGTGACGAATTTAGAAATGGTTCGGAACTATAGAAAAAGGGATGCAGAACGAACTAGATCTTATTTGACGAATGTAGAACTAGTTCGGAACTATCGAATAAGGGATGCAGTGGGGGGCATGTTTACTTTACATAGATATGTGTTCAGCGGCTTTTTCGGTCAAGTACGCTTCTATTCTGTGCTTCGCAAATGCTTTTTCATAGCTTGGTAATACAAAACTAAAATTTGTGTTAACATTTCAACATCTTGGGACAGTCTGGAATCTAAGAAATAACAGTGAGCACCTCTGCAAACTCAGCCACATCTAAAGGTATGTAAACGTACATTTCTTACAATCATTCAAACAAATTTAATTTCAAATTGACAACACTTCTTCCAAAACAACTTAAAATCGCACACACGGAAGAACCAAAAAGATTGAAAAATCATGATACTTTTTTCTTTCGTCTGTCGATTTTAGAACTGGTTCGGAACTGTAGAATTTATGACTAGTTCGGAACTATCGAAAAAGGGATGCAGCGGGGGGCAATTGACACTTCCTAGGACATCGCCATGTTAAATTCGCCAGTTGCTTGCATGCAAAAGAGATTTATCGCGAACCAGTACTGGGTCTAAATGTACTAGAAGCGCACCAGTTCAGAACTAGAGATTTTCCCCGCAGGGTTTCTCCTTTCTTTTTTGTATGGAGTGGCACAAATTGAAGGCCTTCCAGAAGGGCCTAAGGGAAGTATGTCCTATCTTCAGAAGGGCTTTTGGGAGAGTTGTTTTAAAGTTGCTTCTTTAATTTATAAAAATCATACATCTTTGAAGTATTTTTGCTTGCGGTTTAGATCAAACATATGTTATTGTAACTTAAAATGTTTATTGAAATTCATTTGTAATGCTAAATAGTGTAAATTTAGGCATTCGCGTAAAATGTAAATGGATAAGCCCTTCTAGAAGGCATGCAAGGAAACCCGTTTTTCAGCCCTTCTTGGGTAGGCCTCTTAGAATGGCTTTACTTAAGAAGGCTTACCTGAATTATCTTCTGGGAAATATAAGCCCGGTAAAGTTAGACATTCAGGGTTGCAATAATTCGCTTTAAGCTAAAAATTGGTATGAACGTTGTGAGCACTACTACAAATGAAATGTACAAGGTCCACATTAGGGAAGGGTAAATTCGATATTCGAAGCATCGAGATTCGAATTTTACCTCCAAAATGGCGAATTTTTGAAATTGAACTATCCCAGCAACAATTGAGGTTAGTTATCGATTAGAGAATGATTGGAGAACAAGCCACATTCTCCAATCTCAAACATTAAAGAACGAGAGCGATCTCAACAAAAATCGACTCGAGAAAATATTAATTCTCTAATCGAATTCTAATGTTGATCTCTAATGGGATTCTAATATGAATTTCAAACTACTCTTTTGCTTTAATAAATAACACGCTTTGTTTGTAAAATTTGTGTTGAATGCATTTGCAATAAAATAATAATGAATTATTTGAACTTAAACATTATTTAGGATTCATTCATTTGGAATATTGCTTATTTACATTTATTTGAATTTGCGTTGCTTCTCTAATCGTTCTCGAATCGAGTTCTAATGTAGTTCTCTAACTTCGTCATCGACTTGAGAACGATTAGAGAATTACCCTAGTTATCTAATGTAGAAATCCAAATTTCTTTAACGTTAGAGACTGTGTTTGCTGGGTTGTGGTACTAAAATTTGGATGAAATCTAATTTTTCTAGAAAAAATCGAATTTCGTCGTAGTTTGCAAAAAAAGCAACTCTGCAACTTTTCCCTCTGATGCAACGAAATATTGCATCGATGTATCG
>NW_023469930.1:0-5138 GCF_013731165.1 Rhagoletis pomonella | reverse complement strand
CTTTATGCATACGACATCATTGACTTGAATGTTGGCATGAGGTAAACGCCACTTTGCGCGTTGCTGTAGAACAGTTAGATACTCTTGAGTCCACCGCTTCCAAAAAACCTGTTTAATGTATGTTGCACGCTGCCATCGATCAAGTCGGTCGTAGTTTAGCGTCGTTAGATCCGGTTCCGGAAGAGCTGTCAGAGAACCACCAATCAAAAAATGGCCTGGCGTTAGCACATCTAAATCCTCTGGGTTTTCTGAAAGGGGTACGAGAGGACGAGAGTTAATTACAGCACAGATTTGACATACCAAAGTACGCAATTCATCGAAGCCAAGCAGTGATGAGCCAACGGAACGATAGAAATGTTGTTTGGCTGTTTTTACGGCCGCTTCCCACAAACCGCCAAAGTGCGGAGAGCGAGGTGGGATGAAACGCCAATCAAAGCCATTACTGAGGCAAAAGTTGTGGACTTCGCTGCGGTGTTTCTCGCTGAGGGCTGAGGGTTCCGTAGTTCTTTAAGCTCGTTCTTGGCGCCTACAAAATTCGTCGCATTGTCAGACCAGATGCAGCTGGGTATGCCACGCGTAGCGATGAATCGTTTTAGCGCGTCAATGAAAGCACCTGTTGAGAGGTCTCTTACCAACTCCATCCATACAGCCTTTGTGGCGAAGCAAATGAAAACGCTTACATAACATTTGTGGGGCGATTTATTGCGTACTTCAGGCTTGTAATAAAATGGCCCACAGTAGTCCACACCGGTGACTATGAATGGGCGCGAGGCCTGAATTCGCTCTTTAGGCAGGTCGGCCATTATGTGCTCGACAAGGCGCGGTCTCGATTTGCAGCAAATAATGCATTTTTGTAGGACTCGAGTGACTGTTTTCCGACCACCTATGGGCCAAAACTGCATTCGAATGAAGGCGAGTAAAGCTTGAGGACCTGCGTGATGTTGTTTGCGATGAAAAAAAGGTTATTATACTAAATGTCAGTGGATGATCCTTCGGAATAATGCATGGGTGGCGCGATTCAAAACTAAGCATAGAGTTTTTTAATCGCCCGCCGACTCTAATAATTCCAAAGTCATCAAGAAATGGTGATAGCGAAACAATGCTGCTCGAGCTCGGGACGCAATTATTGGCCTGTAATGCCGTGTACTCCGGCCAAAGTTGCGCTCTTTGTACTAAGCGAATAAGCAGTTGAGTTCCATGGTGAATATCTGCGGCTGTGAGCTGCGAAGAGCTTGGCGATGTTGTAATATTGACAAATTTGCTGACGTACCCAAAAATGCGCTGCATTGTTCCAAATGAATTAATGTACTTGAACGAAAGCGAAATGTCATTGCGGTTATGTGCGGCAAGCAACACCTTTTGTCGAAGTTCTGGAAGTTTTGGTTGTGGTAGACACATGCGCGGCCAGCTGCCCTCCACTTCTCGCAAAAATGACGGGCCGTGCATCCAAAGTGAAGATCCTAGAAGTTCCTGCGGGGTAGCTCCTTTGGATAAAATGTCCGCCCGATTCATTGCTGTCGGAACATAGT
Source organism: Rhagoletis pomonella (assembly GCF_013731165.1). Lineage (NCBI taxonomy): Eukaryota > Metazoa > Arthropoda > Insecta > Diptera > Tephritidae > Rhagoletis > Rhagoletis pomonella. The sequence continues at coordinate 3,609 of NW_023469930.1, read as the reverse complement.
GCCTCCGCATGCCCTCCGTTAATTGATGTATGGTGGAAATTCGGTTAGCGACAAATACGTTAAATTTCGATGGTTCTTCTCGCAGCCACGAGAGGACAGTGGAGGAATCTGACCAACAATGAAATGAACAGTTAAAAAGCTTCATTTTTGTAAACTCACCCATGAGTTGTGCCAGCAGTGTTGCTGCACAGAGTTCCAGCTTGGGCACGGTGATAGTCTTCAGTGGAGCGACACGGGCCTTCGAACACAACAGGTGCACTTGTACCTTACTATCCTTGGCTGAACGCGTATAAACGCAAGCCCCATAAGCTTCAAGGCTTGCATCGCAAAATGCATGAATTTCTGTAATGGCCCCAGGTTGCAAGACGTAACGAGGAAATGATAGGTGCTGTATGTCTGCAAACCCGCTGCAAAAGGCAGACCAGGCGGTGTTTAACGATTGCGGTAGACTCTCATCCCACTCAAGCTTGTCTCTCCACATGCGTTGCAGAAGAATCTTCGCCTTGGTCAGCGTAGGGCCCATTAGTCCAAGGGGATCGTAACAGCGAGCTAGAGTAGACAACGCAGAGCGTTTTGAGTTTTTACCGAGTTCTCGTTGTGGCACAAACGAAAATAGCAGCTTGTCCTTGACCGGATCCCAAACTAGTCCCAGAGCTTTGGTGATGTCACTGCCATCGTCAAACTTAAGGAAACGTTCCTTGTCTACGTCAGGTATATCACGAAGGATATCTGGACTATTAGAGCACCACTTGCGTAACTTAAAGTTTCCTCGAGCAAGGAGGCTAGTTGTTTGTAGCTTGATATTCAGTACTTCTTCCATCGAATCGCCTCCAGATATCAAGTCATCTACGTAGAAGTCTCGACGCACTATTTCTGCACCAATGGGGTAAGTCGAGGATTCGTCAGCTGCGAGTTGGTGCATGGCACGTATGGCCAGAAATGACGCAGGCTTAGTTCCATAAGTCAGCGTGTCTAACTTATAGATGGCAAAGTTTTCCTGAGGAGATTCACGCCACAATATGCATTGGAGCATGCTATCTGATGGGGTGACGCGAACACACCTATACATCTTACAGATGTCCCCAGTAAGTGCTATGGGAAAAGTACGAAATCTAATAAGGATATTAAAAAGTTTCGGCTGAATAGTTGGGCCTGCCATGAGTAGGTCGTTCAGCGAAAAGCCCGAAGTAGTGGATGCAGAGCCATCAAAAACCACTCTCAGCTTTGTTGTGCTACTGTCATCCTTGATAACGCAATGATGCGGCAGAAAATACTTGCATTGTTGAAAAACCTCATTGGTAACTAGCGACATGTGATTAAGGTCCAGATATTCCTTTATGAACTTACTATATTCTGTTTTAAGCTCAGGGTTACGAGCGAATTTTCGTTCAAGACTTTCGAAGCGTTGACGAGCTTGCAAATAGGAGTCTCCAAGGGCCTCCACACCACGCTTCATGGGAAGACGAACTGAGTATTCGCCTGATGACAATCGCAAATAATTTTCCCGGAAGTGGGCTTCGCAGTCGATATCTTCTTGGGAGGCCTTAGAGATCGGCTCGAAGTTGTGCTCTCTTTCCCAGAACTAACGCACTAAATCTTCCAACCGAGTGGAAATAATATCACTGGAGGACTTCCGTCGCACCACAAAAGATGATAGTTTTGGAGCTTGTTGCCCCCCTCCAGATAGCACCCAACCGAGGCGTGTTTTCTGAAGGAGTGGTAAACCGTATGCCAACCGTATCTGCCCCACACATAGCAGATCGAAGAACAATGCTGCTCCAATGAGCAGATCAATTCGCTGCGGTAAGTTGAACCCAGGATCAGCTAGTTGTATATTCGACGGAACATTCCACTCGTTGGTGCTCACGGAGCAGTCGGTTATGGTTTGCACAACAACAGCTGTTATGTTTGTTGAGAAATCTGAAGTCCGCGACTTCAGTACGAGGTCGACTGAGTAACCCTCCGTTGAGAAATTGGCATCTCCAATGCCAGATACTGTAGCAGAAGATTTTGATTTTACAAGCTGCAATTGGTTTGCAAGGCGAGTTGTGACAAAGTGTAACTGGGAGCCAGAATCTAAAAGCGCCCTGCAAGGCACGAAGCTTCCAGCACGATTTTTTACCAGAACGACGGCAGTAGCTAGGAACACAGCATCAGAAGGATGTACTGGGGCACTAGGCGACACAGATAACGATGCAGTCATAGCGTTGGATTGAACTGTAGCTGCCGGCGAAGCTTCGGCTTGACTATTGATTAACGATGCAGTTGAGCGTTCGAAATGCAAGAGCGTGTGGTGTTTCGACTGACAGGCGCGGCACGATCCGGATTTGCAGTCACGAATTTGATGCCCAGTCTTTAGGCAGTTAAGACAAAGGGAAAGCTTCTTAACTTCCCTCAGGCGTAAGTTCGGAGACAAATTTGCGAAGCGTTGACAGCTATAAATTGCATGCTCGGCAGATCCACAAAACACACAAACACCTTTTGAGCCGTTGGAAGCAACAAAGGATTTCCTCTGACCAGTACTCACGTTCTTGTTAGCTTTTACCGCCTGACCAGTCGGTGTCTGCATAGAATGCTCAACGTTCTCGAGTGTTCTGCAGCGCTTCTCCAAGAACATAGCTAATTGATCCCAGGATGGCAGTTCGCTGATCGATGAACTCTCCTCCCATTTAGCTTGCGTCTTTTTGTCGAGTTTCTGGATCACCAATTGTACGATGATGCCATCTGCGATCTTCCCATTGGATGCGAGCGACTGCAATGCGCGTATGTGTGCTGTGACCTTATCTGTCAGCTCTCGTAGCTTGGTTACGTTTGAATCTGCCCTCTCTAGCCCAAATATCTCCCTGACGTGTGCCTGAAATATAAGACGTTTGTTATCGAAGCGCTTTTGTAAAAGATCTAATGCAGTGTTATAATTAGCGTCGTTTATTTCCAGCGAGCGCACGGTGTCAAGGGCAGCGCCGCTCAGACAGGAACGATGTTGGTGAGGTCGCTGTCCTTGTCGATTATTGACGTGAACATTGAATAGAAATTTGTCCACTCGGTGTAGGCGCCACTGAATTTAGGCAGTGTCAGCAATGGCAAGCGTGAGCTATTAGCATTCACAATGATTGATTGGGTCTCACTGGAGTTCATTCTGAGCGTGGAGCAATGTTGCGAGGCACTACGTTTACCAATCTCGCGTTGCAGTGTAGCTCTAAGGTTGATTAGAGCAGCATCGAAGTTACTTGGCAGGTCGCTGGCAATGGAGTCGAAGTCCAATTCCTCTAGGCTTGTGTGTGCGGCAGAAAAACTGGATTTCAATTCGCCTAAGGATTCTAGCATTGCTGAAAGACTGTACTCATCCATACTGTGTAGCTTGTCTGCGTCCAACTCGTTAATCAAGCTCTCCAGTCTGCTGAATATGGCCTTTGTTTTCAGCTTTAGAAAGGCTACTCGATCTGCACCTTCCCCTGGCATGACGAAGTTGCTGACGTTTACACTAGTGTGGCAGAATTATCTCAGTAAGCGGCCGGAAACAAACGAAAAAATCGCGTGATACGATCACGTCGGGGTCACCAAATGTTGAGCTACTAAGCCTTTTTAGCAGCTATTAAAATAAAACAAACG
>NW_023469929.1:0-5138 GCF_013731165.1 Rhagoletis pomonella | reverse complement strand
TAACACCTCCTACATCACCTGCCATTACATTTGCTCCGTCTGTGGCCAAGCCAATAATATTCTTAAGTGGTATATTATTTACTTTGAAAAATTCTTTTATGAGTTCAAAAATAGAAACAGCGTCTGCCTTAGTGACTTCTAATAAAGCAATGAAACGATCCTGCACTGCGCGCGCACTGTCAAAAAACCTTGCTACCAAAACTAGGCTTTTGGTCATACCAACATCTGTTGTTTCGTCAGCGATTAAAGAAAATTTCGTATGTCTTAGCATTTCTAATACCCGTCCACTCGCCTTCTTTCCAATTATTCCGGCTATCTCCACTGACTTAGTCCTGCCACATTTAATAAGCTTCGCGATACTAGAATCTGGGCAGCACTCCACCAATAATGCTGGCAGATAGTCCATTAACAAAAATGGCAGATTGTGGGTTATACAAAACATCACGAGAGCGAATTCGGCGTTTCTGACCTTAACATGTTGTTTTTCTTGTTCAGCATCATAAAATTTTTCAAGCGTATGTTGTTTTTTGCGCGATTCGTAGTTTTGGACATGAGTCACAGTTTTCTCATGGCTTTTCAAGTGATTGTTGTGGTTAGCTATAGTTTTCGCGCAAGCAACACAAAATGCGAATCCATCCTTTTCTTGTAGCCAATCGAATGATTGTAGCCACTCGGCCCTAAATTTTCGTTTAGAATTTCGGCACTGATTTGATTCATCACTACGAAAAAATAAAGTTAAACAAGAAAAACAACAATCGAATAAAGCGCCAATTTCGTGTACAGGTTATCATGAAATAAGAAAATATGCCGCGAAAATACCCTTGCAAACGCCACTGGACTTATTTCACTTTAACAAAATTACCTGCACAATGGCTGCTCCACTGCGTCAGACTTCGGTTTTTTTATTAAAAATCTTAAAGCAAAATGTTAAATTGAACTCTTTATTAATATGTACATATATACATGCATATATTTAAGGTAACTTACTTATCCATTGCCACAATTTTACCCGTGCCTGATTTAAAAAGATGTTCATTTGCAGAGATGTGCAAAACTCGACTTTAACATTGTCTTATCGCACTATTTTAATCGAGTTGTGCGCTGTGTTTATAATAGGTCGGTTTCACACTAGAACATTTCTGCCACCAGAACAACTCTGTTTGTTGGCGATGGGGTGAGGAAAAGTTTGTCAAAAAGTTGTTCCAGCTTCTACCTCGCATTAAAGTGGCAGTTCTCAATCTAGTGTGAAACCGTTAATATTTGTGAACCCAAACTTGGAGCTGTGTTTCATTAACACTACAGTAATTTTATATATACATATACATACGAAAAATATTGCAAATTTGTAGGCACAGAATAAATTTTGTGCACTAAAAAATATTCATATTACAAAACCGGCCAAAATTTGTTCTAGCCGCCCAACCGGCCAAAGTGAATTAATCCGACCAGATTTGGCCGGAAACGCCCAAGTTCGGCAACGCTGGTTACCAGTGATTTTAAATCAGCGCTGATGATTGCTTAATGAACAGCAGCAGTAAGCATGCACGCAACAACACCAACACAACAAGTGCACTATAGACCTTAAGCCAACAAGCGCGTAAAGCTGTACAATGAAAACAACAGAAAAAATTAAAATTAAATATTTTTCAAGTTTACATATCCTTTTGCTCCTTTCATACACGCATTAAGGATTAAATCGTCATAGTGTTTAGACGTGTTTTTATTTAGCTCTCGCTATGGATATTTTAACGTGCTCTAAGTGCTCGAAATCTTTACGTGTTGGCTATGAAATATCATGCCAAGTGTGCAAAAGTAAATTTCATAAAATTTGTGCTAAAGTTGATAGCAAAGAAGTATCCGACTTACTTGCAAATAATAAATACATTGTTTTCAACTGCAACAATTGCTTTAGCTCAACATCGAATTTAGTTTCGGCTATTGCTTGCCTTACCAGTGAGGTCAGTGATCTTAAACGATCGATAGCAAAATTGATAAGTGGCGAATGTAAAATTGTTAGTGCTGCGCCTGGCTTCGTCTTGACTGCTGATGCTGGTGTGCTGTCGCCTGGTGTCACTGCTTTGGATGATTCGGCTTTTTCTGCCGACCATCGCTCATCTATGCTTGCTGTTGTTGCTGATAAGCCCTTGTTGGCTCGTACGAATTTCGTGACCGTACCACAGAGCTGTGTAAGTGTGAAATCATTTTCAATTTTAAATCAACATTTTTTTTCTATCCAGTTTTCATTACTTATTCTTCGCTTACGATTGAGGTTTAAAATTTTTGAATTTTCCATTCTCTCAAAGCAGTTATGAATTCACACATCAACATATTCATAGCAAGATTGAAAAAACCAATGCCCAATCAAAAAAAGGTTTAACACTGAATGAGTATTGAAAAGGCTGCAATCTTTTATGTGTGTGCATTCTTTAACTCAGTACCAATCATTAGTTCAAAGACACCCTGGTAAATAACTTTTTGATAAAAAGGAAGATTTTTGACAATTGCTCAATTGTAAAAATTCAAACCGGCGTTACCCAATTTAAGTTTTTTGGTAGAGGGGATTTTATATCATATGTTTGGGATTATATATAAAACAGTTGTATTAAAATTTACGTTTTAAATATAATTCATGTTTTATCTTGAAAATGTTTAAAATTTACATTAAATTAGATAACTACTTCGCATAAGGTTAACATTTAGGTTGATAAAATTTTAGTGAAAATATTTTAAAAATCTTAGTGTCTTTAATAAAAAAATAGCTCATCATAAAAATTGTATCGCCGTTCGGCGTCGGCGTAAGTTTGTAGGTCCCTCCCATTTGTGTGACAGCAAAGGCGCACGCTACAAATCGGAGGAGAAGCTCGGCCAAAACGTAGCAAAAGTGTCAAGGCCAAAATATGATTATTATAAATAAATTTAGTTTCAAACAGGTCGCAACCCTCTTCAAACACCTCAAAAGTATTCCCAATATTATTTAGTTGTGAACCCGCATGAGTGCGAAATTACCATTTTTTACCAGAATTTCCAGATTTTACCGGAAATCATACTTGGTTTTCTGGCAACTGAGAGGATAAATAAGAGAGTAAGTAAGGTCATCTCTTTGTCAGAAGCTACCTGGTGGTAAATTCTGGTAAATGTGTCAAAAGATCCGATGTAGTGTGTTTGACAACCAAATTGTAAACAAAAGAGAAGTGCACTCTGCTAATGCATGTTGAAAAGTAAATAATTCCTTGCTTGAGTGGATGCTAATGAGTTTTGGTTAAATTACAAAACGCTTAAAAAGGTATTAGCCGTCATTTTACGTTTAAAAACTTTAAAACTTTAACACATTACCACCCTATACTCTATATATGATTGACCATTGAACTAAATCGTTGTTTATTTGGGTAAGATTAAAATATATTTTACTATTCAATATTGGAGTTGGTGTGAAACAAAAATTAATAATTTATTGTTATGTATGCAAATGAGAACTACAATTCTGAGCTTATTGAGCATCTCTTAGTCAAAAACAAAGGCAATTTTGCTTGATCAAGTTTCGAATCTAAGAAGAAAATGTTTTTTTAACAAACAAAAGGTTAATAATAAAATTTGAAGGATTTAAGATATTGCGTATGGTAGCATGAAACGTCACAATCTTCTTAATTGTCAGGCAGTTGATATGGCTACGAAAAAGTGACAATGGAAACACATAGCTGAAGATTTCATACTTACAGTGGGATAAACTTCAAACCTCTAATATAAATTAGTTAAATTTAGTTATTATTTTTTTTTAACAATTTTAAGTTTTCGTTTGGAATAGTTTTCATGAACTTATCTATTAGGAGATCTCTTTGGAAAATTACCGTACATCCGATATCTATTGAAATTTTGACATCCTCACTTTTTGGAAAAAGAAGTTCAAGATACAAGTTTATGTGCAAAAAATAAATTAAACAATAAAAGTCTCCTTATTTTTATGGAACTTATAATAGAAAAATTTGTATTTCATTACCCAGACTTTATGAATAGCCTACTCTATAAGTAATAGTAGAAATTCCGAATTAGTAAGTTCAGTCAAGACGTCATTCAAAAGTTTTGAAGAAAATCACTTTTCTCTTTTGTGAAAATTTGGGACTATCTTATGCGAGTATTGTCGACAAAATGTTAGTCTATGAATGACTAAAAATTAACGAATAAATGGTTAATCGCGATTAATGATTAAAATTAATTAAGCGATCGCTGTGGTGTAGTGGTTAGAAGTGCGCACTACCATTCCGCAGGGTGAGCGTCCGAGCCCAGTTCCGGCCAACAAAAAAAAGAAAATGTTTTTTGTAATAGTGGTCGGCCCCCGGCAGGAGTCGGCGTAAAACTGTAGGTCCCTCCCCTTTGTGCGACAACATCAAGGCGCATGCCACAATCGGAGGAGTAGCTCGGCCAAACACTAATATATGTCGATGGTCCTCTGCAATAACGGCACAATTCAAAATTTCAGGTTTAGAAAAATACATAATTTGAAAGCTTACAGTATGACTGCATATAATCCGGAATAATTACGTTCCAAGACATATTATTGCTAAATTACGAAACAAAAAATCTTTAATTGGCTCTACTGAGATATATGAAATTTTTAGTTGTGTCGATATGTAAGCTCGTTTCTATTATTATTAGTAATCATCAATTCAATTTCAAATTACATAAACCCAGTCACAGCCCTTTTTTGTATTCGACGCTTCCAGAAATCACATAATACATAAAATAAATAAAAGCTGTTTTGATTAATATTACATAAACTGGAAACTGTTAAAAATAAGTGCGCTTGTGTACAGAGATTTTAGAACCTATTTAGTTCCTAAAATGTCTGTTTGCAACACATAACAATAAAAATGCACATCAAATTGCTAAGAATGATGAAGGAAATCGATTCAGACATGCCTGTTTAACTGGCCGTGCGTGCTCTAAACAAACACATGTTAATTAAGGAGCTATTCAAGTATTATGTAACCACCAGGGGAAAGCGGGGGTCTTGGTTTGGCAACGGGCAACATTTCTTCAAATAAGTAAAACATTAATTACACACGCACAAATTTTGCCTGCAATTTCCATCACAATTGAACACTGCACTTCACTCTCGTTTCGAATTTTTGAAAGCGTTTTTT